>NC_051083.1:6386782-6500782 GCF_004664715.2 Peromyscus leucopus | reverse complement strand
ATCTCATCATTGCCTTGTGCTAGAGGGCCTGGCAGACCAGTATGAGATCGGATGTGAGTTATATATAAAGGATGACTCCTTTTCCTGATTGTATCTTGTAATTGAATAAATAGTGAAGTTAATTCTGAAGCATCAGGGATAAATTCTGCAGTCCCAATATGTAATACCACTCTTTCAGCATACTGAGAGTCAGTTACTATGTTGAGAGGTTCTAAAAAATCCATTAATACCAACAGAATAGCGTACAATTCTGATTTTTGAACTGAATTATAAGGACTTTGAACCACTTTACTTAAATTTTCTGATTTGTAACGTGCTTTTCCTTCTTTGTTGGCAAATGTACAAACTCTAGATATGGGTGTGTCCCCCCCCCCCCCCCGCACAATTCGAAGCAAGATCCAATCAGCTCTCTTTATAAGAACAATTCTATCACTTTTGGGATATTTGCTGTTAATTTCTCCCAAGAAATTACTGCAGGCTCTTTGCCAAGGTTCACTTTCTGTCCATAATTTTTCAATATCGTCCTAAGATAAAGGCATGACAATTTCTGCTGGGTCTATTCCTGCTAATTGACAAAGTCTCAATTTTCCTTTCCAAATCAAGTCAGAGATTTTTTTCCATATAAGTTTTTAATTTTTTATTTGGTTTATTTGGTAAAAGTATCCATTCCAATATAATATCTTCCCTCTGCATTAATATTCCAGTAGGGAATGCCTAGAAGGTAAAATGACCAAAATGCAATCCAGCTTTGGATCAACATGATCCATGTGCCCTTCATGTACTTTCTTTTCTACTAAGGCCAATTCTTTCTTAGCTTCAGGTGATAATTCTCTTGGACTATTTAAGTCCTTGTCACCTTCTAAGGTTTTGAATAAATTATTCAGTTCATCATTTTTTTTACCCCAACAATAGTTCATAGATGAGAAATATCTCCAAATAATCTTTGAAAGTCATTAAGAGTCTGTAGTCTATCTCTCCTAATTTGCACCTTTTCAGATCTAATTTTTTGTAGCTCTATTTTATATCCTAAATAATTAATAGAATCTCCTCTTTGTATCTTTTCAGGAGCAATTTGTAATCCCCAGCAAGGCAAAATTTTCTTTACTTCTTCAAACATTCTTTCTAAAGTATCTGTATTTGAGTCAGCAAGTAAAATATCATCCATATAATGATAAATTATAGATTTAGGAAATTTTTTATGTATCACTTCCAATGGCTGTTGTACAAAATATTGGCACAGAGTTGGGCTACTCAACATTCCCTGTGGAACACCCTGCATTGAAATCTTTTAACTGGTTGAGAATTATTATAAGTAGGTACTGTGAAAGCAAATCTTTCTCTGTCTTTTTCTTGTAAGGGTATTGAAAAGAAACAGTCTTTTAAATCAATAACTATGAGAGGCCATCCTTTTGGTAACAGAGTAGGCAAAGAAATCCCAGATTGTAGAGAGCTCATTGGCTGAATTACTTTGTTAATTGCTCTAAGGTCTGTTACCATTCTCCATTTACCTGATTCCTTTTTAATAACAAATACAGGAGAATTCCAATGGCTGGCTGATTCTTCAATATGCTGAGCATTTAACTGTTCTTCTACCAGCTCTTCTAAAGCCTGGAGTTTCTCTGTTGTTAAGGGCCATTGCTGAACCCATACAGGCTTGTCTGTTAACCATTTTAAAGGCAGAGCTGTTGGTGTCTTTGGAAGATCATCAGTTGTTGTGCCCTGTTCTTGTGTAATATGGATGGCTGTTGACCACTCAGAATAATGCCTTCTAATATTTCTCTCAGAAACATGTGCTAGTTTATGATTTGTTTCTGAGATTGGAGGGATGTTAATCTAAGTATTCCATTGTTGCAACAAGTCTTGACCCCACAGGTTCATAGCTATGTTAGCCACACATGATTTTAATTTTCCTCTCTGTCCTTCTGGACCTATACATTCAAGCCATCTTTCACTCTGTTTCAGCTGAAATAATGTCCCTATTCCTAACAGTTGAATATTTACCTCCTGAAGAGGCCAAGTTGGATGCCAAAATGTTACCAATTATGGTAACATCTGCACCTGTGTCTATCAGACCAGACAACAAAACACCATTTATTTTATTTTTATTGTTATTTTTGGTCTTTGTTCATTAATAGAAGTTTTCCAAAAAATTTTCTTTATGTTTTCTCCTGAATTTTCTATTCTCTCTGTTTCATCATCCTCACCAGCATGATTTATTCCAATAGGCATTTGGTTATTTAATCACTCTGAGCATGGGTTTCCTCTATGGTTGCAAGAAAGGTTTGAACTGGATTTGCTATGGGGGCCTGCATGAGGTCCCTCTGGGAGTTTCCCAAAAACTGAGGCAAAGGATTACCCTGTCTGTCCTTTGTTGATCTACATTTGTTGGTCCAGTGTTTTCCCTTACCATACCTTCTGCATACTCCAGAAGGAAGGGGCATTCTGTTGCCATTGTTCCTTGAAGAAACATTGTTTCTAGGAATGTCCTGTTTACAGTCCCCTTTCAAATGTCCTTGCTTTCCACATCCAAAACATCTAACATTCCTCAAACCTTTTGAAATTGCTTTTCCTACCCACATACCATCATGCTCTTGAGCCTCAACATTAACCGTGTCTCTAATCCAATCTTCCAAAGGTACATATCTTGCCTTTAATGGCCTGATTATTCTTTTGCATGCTGCATTCACATTCTCAAAGCCCAAAGATTCAATTATTATCTTACTAGCTTCTGAATCCAAGACCATTCTCTTTACTGCTGAAGCCAGTCTTCGTAAAAAATCTGTGAAAGATTCTTTTGGGCCTTGTATAACATTTGTAAATGACTCAGTTTTTTTTTTTCCTGGTTCCTTAACTCTGTCCCATTCATTCAAGGCTGCCATTCAACATAAAATTAGGGTTTGGACATCCTATAAACATTGTGTTTGTACTGAACCATATTGGCCTTCTCCATTAAGCTGATCCTGGCAAACTTGTATTCCTTTATCCCTCCATTGTTTTTCTATGTTTTTAGCTTTATCCTTGAACCAAGTTAGAAATTGAAGCCTCTGCCTGGGTTCAAGAACAGCTTGTGCCAGGTCCCGCCAGTCCTCTGGTACAATTCTATTATATGTTGACCAAGAGTTTAACATTTGCTTTACATATGGGGAATGCATGCCATAAGATACTATTGCCTCCTTAAACCTTTTTAAATCCAACATTTCAATTGGAGTGCAAATATTTTGTGTAGTCATTTGATCAGGCAACTGATGTATGGTTACAGGATAAATTTAGGGTGACTGTGTGAAAACATGCTTTCTTTCTGTAACCTTATGACCCAAACTTGAAAAAACTTCACTGTTAATTTCTTCTGTCTGAATTTTTACAGGTTTAACAAGGTTTTCTAAAGCTGTCATCCTGTCATCCTGGCACTTAAATCGACTATCTTTTTAAATAGTAAAATGAGGATAAGCATAGTGATAAACTGCATAATTCCAACAATACTAATCTCATATAGTTGTTCCATTGTCAGACTGCCTAAAATTTCAAACAAAACCCAATTTTCTTCCAATGTACACATAAAACCCATTTTTTTTAAATGTGGAAAAAAATTTCTCTTTTAAATAGTTTCCTTTAAAATATCTCATATATTGTGACTTACCAAATCTGCGTAGAACAGTAGGAATCCGAGGGGATTTTCAGAACAGCCACCTAGTGTCTGAGGTGTGAATCCAGAGAGAGAGAGAGAGAGAGAGAGAGAGAGAGAGAGAGAGAGAGAGAGAGCAAGAAAGCACAGCTGGCTAAAGCTTAAATCCAGCCAGGTGTTCCCTTTTGAGCCGAGTCAAGGCTTGGCTCTGGCTTCCTTAAGCTCTGACCACATGCGTTGGCTTTACAGGTGGGGCCCTGTTTGGCAGGGCAGGCCTGAGTTGTTTGTAGCACCCGCTTTAAGCAAGCAGCTCATGGTTAGTCTGTCCTGAGGCCAAACAGACCTGGGACCAGACTAGGGAGCTGCTCCTCGGACTAGGGAGCCGTCCAGGCTAGGGAGCCTGCCGCCCTTGCGGGAAACCGTACCTGCTGCCAAGCCAAGTGGTTTTTAATGGATTCTTGTCACATTAGGCACTAGATGTAGATGTAACCAACTGTCTTATTAAATAAGAAACACAGAACCAATGTAAAAGAGAAAGCCAAGAGGTCAGAGCTCAGAGCTAAAATCTCACCCTTCCTCCTTCTGTGGTCCTAGCTCTCTGAAAGAGAGCTACTTCCTGTGTGTAAGCCTTTTCATAGTCTTTTTGTTCTGCCTTCTCATTGGTTGTAAACCCAAACACGTGACTGCCTCTTCACTGCCTGTATGTACAGCCCCTCCAGGTCTTAAAGGCACATGTCTCCAATGCTGGCTGTATCCCTGAACACATAGAGATCTACCTAGCTCTTCTACCAAGTGCTGGTTTTAAAGGCATGTGCCACCATCACCACACTCTTGCTATGGCTCTAATAGCTCTGACCCCTGGGCAACTTGATTTATTAACATACAATTAAAATCACATTTCAGTACAATTAGAATACCACCACAGTCCTCTGACTTTCATAATATTTCTACCTAATTTTTCATGATATTCCTTGATTCCCAACATGGCAATAGTGGAACTAATATTGTATAAAGGTAACCAGCAGCTGTCTAAGGCTTGCTCAGTAGGTGAGGGAATTCATGGCTAGTACTGTAAACCTAGCCAACTTCCTGTGACTTGTGAGATCATTGATCTTAGAGGAGAGCCTAGTACTGCCATTTTCCTAAACCAGTATAATTTCTAACTGCATTCTAAATACTTTTATGTCCATGGGTAAGTGTAACTCTACCCCTCATCAATGAAGCTTCTTTGTTCAGCAGATGGGGACTATTTCAAAGATCTACAACTGCTCAAAATGAAGAGAATTAGTGACTCTGGGGTGACCAGACCCAACGGGTACATCTATATCACAACCTCCACACCTGAATCTTATACTTTTATTCCATTTTTCCACCTGCCCAGGTTGCAGATAAGTGTTAACTTTGGCTCTTTCCCCTCCACAATGCTTGCAATTGTATAGGCTTATTTTGGGTCCAAAGCAAGTATAAATACCTCTTGAATAGAAGTGGGTGGTTCCATGCCTTGTATAAAACTTGCACCTTCTGATAGATAAATTTTTATAGTCTCCTTTGACATATATCTATTCTTTATCCCCTTTTATCTCTGAGTACAAGATAAGGAATGGGGAAACAGGTTCCAAAAGTGCAGTTTCTCTTGTAGGGCCCTGGCCCCCCAGTTTGGATAGCTGCTGCCTTGCTTGCTGATCTTGACCAGATTTCCTCCCTATGCTAATTCCCTGCTGTTTTCCTTCTTCCTGAATGCTCACCAGAGGTTCTTTGTTCATGTATCCTGCCTTTGGTGTAAACAGCTTAGATGCAAGAATGTAGAACATCAGTAGCGAACTTCTGCCCTCCGGGGTTCTCCCATTGTGCTGTAAGCCTGTATTTAAGGTCATCTCTCTCCTTCAATAAATGGCATTCGGCATTCTGCTGAGGTGAATGACCCGCTGTCTTTTGTCTCTGTTTTTTGATCCACAGCCCCTCACTTGGACATGGTGAACAGGTGGTGGTAGAGCGGGCATTACCAATACAAGTGGAGGTCCCACTGAGATCCGAGAAAGAAGAGATGTTGCTGATGGATACCCGAAAGTAAGGCTGGTCAGGACTTTAAAGAAAGGAGAAAGTAAGGGTGAATTGAATTGAAATGGGTGCAGCTAGCTCACAGTCACTCCTCGAGGAACAGTTAATTGGACTGCTGAGGCAGCAAGGCACTGTCATTAAGAGCAAGATGGCTAAAGGTTTCATTCAAATCATCCAGAATGTTAGTCCTTGGTTTCTGGTCTCCGGGCGATATAATATACCAGATTAACTGGTTAATTAACTGGTTGGAACAGGTTAAGATTGACTTACAAAAACATTCGCATAAAGAAGGGCCTGATTCCATATCCTTAGCTAGTTTTTCTTTGTGGTGTTTGGTTAAAGATGTGTTGCTTAGTGATGATATTAAAGTTCAAGAACAATTAACTGAAGCTAAAGCTGTATTGGAAGAGGCTCAAGTAGAGGAGGCTTTTGGATCCCTTCAAACTACCAATGTTTCTGATTCTGCAGTCATCTTCAGAGGGTGATGATATAGAAGTCAGATTAGAAAAAAGATACTAGATGATTAAGAGGGAAATCACAGAAGATTTCTTACAAGCATAGACCTCCAGCCCGTAACTCTGACTTTTGCTACACGGAGGTCCTTCCTCCTGCACCCATAGAGAGGTTAACAGGGGGAGTTGCCTACCCGGTTATAGAGACTCAAAATGTTCAAGGACAGAGGCAAAGGGAACACAATCCCCTAGATTTTAAAAGCATCAAACAGCTTAAGGAAGCTGTAATGTCATATGGGCCCCATGCTCCTTTTAACACAGTTATACTTGAATTTTTTTTTCTGCCTTAAATTGCCTAGCGATTGGATGCAGTTGTGTCTTGCTGCTCTCTCTGGAGGGGATTATTTAATTTGGAGGAGTGTGTTTTAAGAACATTGTCAAACTACAGCTAATAGAAATGCCGCTGCAGGCTTCCTGGCTCGTAATCTTGAGATGCTCATGGGTACAAGGCAGTATGCCACTTTTCAAGCACAGATTTTGTATGATCCTGCAGTTTATGCACAGATTAGCATAGCCACTACCAGAGCATGGAAAGCGCTGCCTAATAAAGCTGCTGGTGAACAACTATCTAAAGTCATTCAGGGGTCATCAGAACCATTTGCAGAATTTGTAGATCACCTGCTTCAATTAGCAGGGAGAGTATTTGGGGATGTTGATCAAGCCATGCCTATAGTAAAGCAATTGGCCTTTAAACATGCCAATAAATATTGCAAGGAGGCCATTAGGCCTCATAAAAACAAGAGCTTAATGATTATCTTAAACTATGGAGAGATATAGATGGGCATCACATCATGGGACTGGTAATGGCTTCAGCCATAAGAGGGAAATATTCTGGAGGAGCCTGCCAAAAAACCTGTTTTGGATGTGACCAGCAAGGTGATGTTAAGAAAAATTGTCCTCAAGACCAAGCAGTTGCCAAGACTGGTGTCTTTGCCCCTGATGTCAAAAAGGCCATTACTGGAGTAAGGAGTGCTGATCTAAGGTTGATGCTCAGGGAAATCTGCTACTGCCATTGGGAAATGGGCAGCAGGGTCCACTCTGGACCCCCCACAGCCAGGTGTATGGAGCTCTGGACACACCTGTCCCAACCCCAGTTTCCCACCATCCCATCCAGTTCATTCCTTGAAAGAATCCCTTTCTGTGCAAGACCTTATCAGGGCACCCCTGGAAAGCACAGGATTGGACCTCTGTGCCTCCAGAGCTCAGATAGGCCCCAGGCTCTCAGTACTGGAGTCATGGGTCCACTACCTGCAGGGTCTTTAGGTCTGATTCTGTGCAGGAGCAGTGCTCTTATGCAAGGCATTAGAGTAATTCCAAGAGTGATAGATGAAGACTCTGAAGGAGAAATTAGAATCATGGTTGAGGCTGGTAAGGGGGTGACAGTTATTCCCCAGGGTGCTTGTATAGCACATTTGCTTTTGATGCCTTGCTTTCAAACTGATAATCCTTTTCTTAAACCACATAGAGGTGAGGTTGGATTTGGCTGTATGGGCCCTCTAGCCTGCTGGGTTTCCACCTTAGAATTAATGATCACACTTTTCAGGGTCTTTTAGATACTGGTGCTGCTAACACTTCCATTATCTCTATAAAACATTGGCCCAAAGCATGGTCCCTTAAAAATTCCACCTCTAACCTACAAGGTATTGGCACAGCTCAGATGCCATTACAGAGCAGGCTACTCTTAAATTGGAAGGATGAGGAAGGTCATGCAGGAACTTTTCAAACCTTTGTGCTACCTGACATTCCAGTGAACTTGTGGAGACTGGATGTGTTAGACGGTATTGGAGCAGTGCTTGCTACACAGACTGTACAACATATGCTGAAGAGTCAGGGCTACTGTCCAGGACAGAGGCTTAGGGAAAATGTTGCAAGGAGACTTGCTACTGGTGGCTGTGTCACTAGATGGGGATACTAGAGGATTAGGGTTTTTTCCATAGGGGTTACTGCACAGCAGCCTTCGATAATACAACTGATAAAAATCACTTGGAAAAGTGATGACCCTGTATGAGTGGAACAGTGGCCCCTTACTAAAGAAAAATTGGAGGCTGCAAATGCATTAGTTAAGAAACAGTTAGATGCTGGACATATCATTCCTTCCACTTCACCTTGGAACACACCTATATTTGTTATTAAAAAGCAGTCAGGAAAATGGAGGCTATTACAGGATCTTAGAGCTGTAAATAAAACCATGCTTCTCATGGGAGCAACACAGCCTGGCTTGCCTGCCCCTGTGGCAATTCCTAAACATTGGCACTTAATTGTGTTTGACTTGAGGGATTGTTTCTTCACCATTCCTTTACATCCCAAGGATGTCCTCACTTTGCTTTTAGTGTTCCATCAGAAAATCTCAAAGAACCTTATCAGAGATATCAGTGGGTGTTCTTGCCCCAAGGGATGGCCAATAGCCCTACTATATGTCAAATTTATGTGTCTCTGGCCATAGCTCCGGTTTGAAAATCTTTTCCAGATGTTTGTATAATTCACTATATGGATGATATGTTACTGGCTGCTAAAGATAAAAAACTTGTTTTTGATGCCTTTTTTTAAAATCACAAGAGGTTCTTAGCCTGGCTAATTTACAAATAGACCCAGAAAAGGTACAGGTATCCTTTCCCTATCATTATTTAGGTCATGAATTATTACGCATAGGCATATGTCCACAAAAGATTACTCTGCATACGGATCAGCTATGCATGCTTAATGATTTCCAAACCTTTCTGGGAGATATTCAATGGCTTTGGTCCACTTTAAAGATTCCAACAGGTCAGCTTCATCCTTTGTATGATGTCTAAAAGGAAAATCCTGATCCTTTATCTCCCCATGAATTAATAGCTGAAGGGCGTACAGCCCTACAACGTGTGCAAAAGGCCCTGGAGCAGGCTCATACACATTATATAGATCTGTCTTCTCCTTTATTCTATTTGATATTTTGTTTTTCTCATTCACCTACTGGAGTGTTTTAGCAAACAGGTCCTATTCTATGGGTACATTCCCCAGCTTCTCCAGTGAAAACCATTACTCCTTATCCTCAGGCTGTTGCTCAGATTATATTTAAGGGAATCAAGATCAGTGTCCAAACTTTTGGTAAGGAGCCAGATATTGTGGTGACCCCATACTCCCAGTCTCAAATAGCATGGTTGCAAGCTAATGATAATGATTGGGCCATATTGACATGCTCCATGCAGGGTCAGTTTGATACTCAATACCCCTCCAATGATGTATGTCAGTTTTTTAAATTGCATCCTGTTATATTTCCCAAGATACTACAGATGACTCCTATTCCTCAGGCCTGTGTGGTATTTACTGGTGGCACATCATGTGGTTTTGCTGTGGTAATTTCTGGTAACATAGTGAAGAGAATGAAAGTCCAGGGCACTTCTGCCCAGATGGCAAAGATACAGGCACTGTTGCTTGCTTTACAGATGTTTTCTGATGAGTGTGTAAATATTTATACTAATAGCCAGTATGTGGCACATGCAATTATGCCTTTGGAGACAACGGCCTACATACCATCCATTTCTCCCATTCATGAATACTTATTGCAAATGCAAGGACTCATATGGTCCTGCTCACAAAACCTTTATGTGGGCCATATTAGAGCTCATACTAAATTGCCTGAACCTCTAAGCGAAGGTAATGAGAGGGTTGATGCCATTACTCATATGGCTGTCACATTAATTTGTTCTGCCTTTGAAAAGGCTACTCAGTTGCATCGACGTTATCATCTTAATGCTGGATCTCTTCATCATCATACAGGCATAACCTGGGAACAAGCCATCCGATAGTTAAATCATGTCCAATTTGTGTTGAATTTTTACCTGTTCCTCATTTAGGAGTTAATCCCTGGGGACTTTTACCTAATCATGTATGGCAGATGGACGTCACACATGTGCCTTCATTTGGAAAATTACAATATGTCCATGTGTCTATTGATATATATTCTTCTCTAATTTTTGCCTCTGCCCATTCAGAGGAAAAAGTTAAGGATGTAAAGAATCATTGTCTTCATGTTTTTGCTTATATGGGAGTGCCAAAATGCATAAAGACTGATAATGGTCCTGCTTACAGCAGTACAGGATTTTCAAAATTCTGCCAAGATTTTTCTATTGTTAATAAGACTGGTATTCGCTGGGTGGTGGTGGTGGTGGTGGTGGTGGTGGTGGTGGTGGTAGTGGTGGTGGTGGCACACACCTATAATCCCAGCACTTGGGAGGCAGAACCAGGCGGATCTCTGTGAGTTCGAGGCCAGCCTGGGCTACCAAGTGAGTTCCAGGAAAGGCACAAAGCTACACAGAGAAACCCTGTCTCGAAAAAAACAAAACAAAACAAAACAAAAAGACTGGTATTCCTTATAATCCTCAAGGACAGGCTATAGTAACATGCTGCCATCATACCTTAAAAACATATTTTGTTAAAGTAAAAAGGGGGGAGCTAGGGGCTCATCTCTCTTCTCCACATTCTATTCTTTCCCTTGTTTTATATATTTTTAATTTTTTATTGGTGGATTCTGCTGGAGTATCTGCTGCAGATAAGTATTGGAGGGCTCCTGTTGCAAATCATCCTCTGGTGTGATGAAAGGATTTTTCTACCGACACTAGGAGAGGACCCAATCCAGTGTTGGTGTGGGCCCAGGGTTCTGTTTGTGTCTTTCCACAGGACAATGAGGTTCCTCTTTGGGTTCCTGAGCACTGTGTGTGCCCTGTGGCTGCTGCCAAATCCCAACATGGCAGAGACATATTGGGCCTTCATGAAAAACTCTCCCCTTCTGATGCCAATGGGGATTGAGAGCCCAATACTGCCAGCCTTGGCAAGCATTAATGTAAGCCTAGAAACTGTAGCCATGTGGTTAGATTCTTCAGAAGGTAATGAATGTATGGTAACTGCTTTTTCAAGTATGTTTGAGAACATGTCACCCAGATACCTTGGAGATCAAGGATAACCCTGAAGGTCACTGACCTCCATTTGTTAACAGTAGCATGCTAGCTAAGCCTTTTCATTTTCACAATTCTTCTCAAACTGGTGTAGTATCTACCTTTTCAGGAGTGGATCTGTGCAACGTTTATTGGCCTCCTGAAATTCAATAGCCTCCTTTGAAGATACCTTAAAATTTGTGAGCCTGAATGCAGCCATTATGAGACCATTAGTTCTGCTCCTTGTGGGCTGTCTGTTTTTTCTTTGTGGTTCTTAGTTGTTCTTTTGTAGAGCTGCCAGCTTAAGTCATGCTGGGATCAAGAAAAATAGGCCTTAGTGGTTTGTGTTCCTGGACTTGTGTCCATGCCAGTGGACCATGACAGTAAGACACAGATGGTGCTCACAAGCTCCAGAAGAGAATTTGACATCGCTACTGCTGTTTTTGCTGTTATAGCGGTGGTGGCCACTGCTACTATTGCTTCTGGGATTGCTATTTCATAATTGGTTACTACAGCTAGCACAATGGAGACCCTGGCAGCAAAAGTAGCTACCACAGTTAATCTTTCATTCTATTGGGCATGATAAATTTAATTCAGCAGTTATATACATTTCAATTGGCTTTAAAAGTTATAAAATTTCTAAAACTCAAGTTTCACTTGCTTTTGGGATACCATCTTACGAGGACACCAATTTTCAATAAGGCTCATTAAGGAAGGGAACAGCTTAATTGCCTTTAGCCTACTGGGTTAGGACTTCTGTTGGTCTCTTCTGTGTTGAATGCACAGATTGCAAGCCCAGTGCCACTTTGAGATCTTTGGCAGCAGTTAACTCTGCAGCTTACACATGATTGAACCTGTATGATAATGAGTATTCAGAAATGGGTAATGCCTGGGGGGTGCTCACCAACCTAAGACAGAGCGCCTGTGTGGCCTGGGCAGGAATCTCCATGACGGGTAAGGTGACCTGCTGATGTCCCAAGCAACCTAAGTCAGAAGCTCATTTTTTAGTAAAAAGGGGGACCTGTAGGGCCCTGATCCCCCATTTTGGGTAGCTTGTTGCCTTGCTTGCTGATCTTGACCAGATGTCCTCCCTATGCTAATTCCCTGCTGGTTTCCTTCTTCCTGAATGCTCACCAGAGGTTCTTTGTTTGTGTATCCTGCATTTGGTGTAAACAGCTTAGATGCAAGAATGTGGAACATCGGTAGCGAACTTCTGCCCTCCAGGGTTCTCCCATTGTTCTGTAAGCCTATATTTAAGGCCTCCTCTCTCCTTCAATAAATGGCATTCAGCATTCTGCTGAGGCGAATGACCCGCTGTCTTTTGTCTCTGCTTTTTGATCCACAGCCCCTCGCTTGGACATGGTGAACGGGTGTTGGTAGTGCAGGCGTTATCACTACATTTTTTCTTTCATTATTGATTTTTTGCATGATTTCCTCCCACCCCCAGGTATAGGAATTCAGGTAGTTAATATGCAAGTAGTTGTTGAAATGAATGATAAGCAGCGCTGGTGCTTATCATTGTTGTTGAAATGAATGATAAGCAGCACTGTTTACCACATGGAAAGGTCATGTTCACAACAGAATCCAGTATTAGTTTTATAGCTTTATTAGGAGGAAGGGGAGAGAGACAAGAGAACCAGGCCTAGGGAGAAAAGCATGTGCAGAGAGAGGGAAGATGGTGGAGGGAGAGAGCAGAACAGAGAGAGAGGGTAGGGTCTGAGTCATGGCTCTTTAAGGCACAAATGGGCTTACAGAGTCATGCCATGCATGCACAGATTGTATGACCATGCTGCATGTATGTGATCACCAGTGCACACTGATGATATAAGACGCAAAATCCTTTTCTTAGCTCCTGAACTGCTCATGTTTGGTCATGCAGTTAGAGCGAGGGCAGAATTCTAACATTCTGAACTTTTTGCTTATTATAAAAAAGCAAGTGAACAGGAATGGGGGCATGGTTTCTCCTGGAAAAACCACTTCCAGCTGACTTGGTGGGTATCAGTTGCCTCTTAGGAGGGTAGGGAAGGGGGCCTCTGAGGTAGACAGGCATCCTGGGATGGTGGGCTATCCTGATGCCCTGGAGCTGTTCATCTTTCTTGGCTTAGCACTCTGGCTGCTTTTGTGTCTGTCAGGATGCTGGTGAGACAGAAAAAGCTTAGGGAAAAAATTTACGGGAAGTACCAGAGTGAGGGACGGGGAGTCTCAGGATCAGGAATTTGGGTTGCACTTATCTGAAGCAGATCTGACCTGTCCAGATGGATTCAAGCTGGTTTCTTGAGCTTGCAAAATTTTGAACAAATGAAGAAGCAGCCATGAGAAAATTAAAGTCTTGGGCTGATGACCATTGTAGTGTTTATTACTCTGCTTGTATTGGTTAGTGTTAATGAGAGAGACAGAGAGATTGGAACATGTTTTTAATTTTTTTTTTTTTGGTTGTGAGCCTAGCCTTTAACGGCTGAGCCATCTCTCCAGCCCAATGTTTTTAATTTTTTAACCTGAGATAAGCTTTATCAGAGACAGATAATTTTAAGGCATCTGTTTCCTTTACTAGTTCAGCATCCAGGAGACACAGGTGATCAATTGTTGAAAGCATTTAACAGTAATAGATGGTTATATTAAAGTCTGTTTTTGTAGAGCTCAGACACTTTTGGGTCTGGGGGTATAAATACCTTTTAACTGTTACAGTTTCTTACTTGATGATCCCTGGACTCCAGCTTGGTGATGGTCCTGTAACAATTACCTGAGCAGTTAATTAGGAGAGGGAGGCAGGAAGAGAAAAGCTTATTGGGTGAGAACTCATTCTTTTGGAATTAGGGACAAGGCAGAGAGCAGGGCCCTGTCTGTGTGCATGAGGAGAAGAAGCACTTCTGACAGGTCTGGAGTGAGGCACGTGGAGGGAGCAATGAAATGAAAGCTTCTACCTTAGCTGGAAAAATCTTTTCCCTTTAAGTAACCCTGAAAGTACAATTAAATCTGGTGAGGTGGGTAAGGCTGTTCTCCCTACCCTGGCAATAGGGAAAAAAGGAGTCCAAAACTCCCCAGGACTGGGTGAATGGCTCTGGTGTACAGAAGGAAGGAAACACATCACTTCCATGCTGTGTTCTGGGTTCCCTGCAAGCGAGCCTGTGGCCAAGCCTAGGTCTGCTGGAGGTCTTAGTTTGATGCTCCTATGCCCTTAGGTGCCTGGGTGCAGTCAGCTGACCAGTTGTCTCTCTAGGTGGCACTTTGAACAAGGCTCAATTGATGGCCTGGCAGGGCATGCACTAGCCCGCGTGGCCTTTCCCCCCTACACTTAAAATGGGCCAAGCAGTTTTCAGGAGCCAGTAGGACAGCATGTGCCTGCACTTGGCAATTCTGTTTTTGGGCTTTTTCGTCTCTCCCCTGGTACACCTTAAATGCCACAGATGAAACTTCTGCCTGTGTGGTCAGGAGCCTTGCTCTCCAGATGCTTAAGTTTTAGCTGTAATGACAGGGAGCTCTGGGAGACAAGAGCTAGATTTTATTCCATGTCTTGAAATTTGTTTTAATGTCTGCTGACTTGAGGACAGCTTTAGGAAGACCCACCAGGAGGTAGGGTATAAACTGATCTCTGGCTAAAGAGCCATACTGATTACTGTGATCCCCATGTGGGTCCTGATCATAAACTTATTTGCAAGCATCCTAGCCTTCTTTCAGACCCGTCTGTGCTTCTCAGGGCAGCTTGAGGAAGAGTGGGAGGAGTTAAGGTGAGAGCCAGGGTTGGGCATAAGTGGCCTGCCCAATACTAGAGAGTGGAAGTCAGATAGGTAGAAATGGTTGCATATGGCAGAGAAAGAATCAGAAATGGAGAGGGAGAAGGGTTCAGAGCTTTAGTAGAAAGCTTGGGAATAAGGTAACTCTTTTCATTTGTTTGTTCGCTGGCAGAAATTAGATAATTTTCGTGAAATATCAAGGTTGAAGTATATATTATGTTGCCAAATTTACTGGTATCTGGGGATATTTAAGGCATTTGTCAGAAGAGGAATGGAACCACGAGAAGGAAGGCCCCATGTCCCATGGCTGCAGCTGAGAGAGACAAATAAAAAAATTAAAATAAAGAAATGGGATCAGACTCCAGTCCCAGGTGTCCCTGAGGTTGGAGAAGGATCTATGAATCAGCACAGGGTTACTCTGCCCTTTGTCAAGAGAGGAGTAGGGGCTGGGAGCATACGCAGCATGAGGACCCCCCAGGGGTCTAACAACATTGACCTCTTCATCAAGAGAGAGAATGAGTTGGTGCTCGCGCAGCCTGAGGACACCCTGGGGGTCCAGCATGAAGAATATATCTCAGGCTACAGGTGTGGGAAATAGAGGGGGTCAGATAGGGGGAAATCTCACCAATCTGGTTGGTGGCTGTGGTGTGCAGGTCTGGCGGCTGGGCAAATGAAAAAAATTAAATGGATAGTCGCAGGTCCAGTGAACCGCAATATAGGTTTCCAATGCTCAACCCCCGATGCAGAGGGTGGAAGAACCCATCTGAGTATGGCACCAATGAAATGAAAGATAAACAGTGCTGGTGGCAGTGCTGGTTAAAGCATGGAAAGGTCACAGTCACGACAGAACCCAGTATTAGTTTTATAGCTTTATTAGGAAGGGGGGGAGAGACAATAGAACCAGGCCTGGGAAGGAAAGCACGTGCAGAGAGAGGGAAGATGGGGGGGGGGGAAGAGCTGAGTGGAACAGAGAGGGAGGGTCTGAGTCATGGCTCTTTAAGGTGCAGATGGGCTTACAGAGCCATGCCACGCTTGCGCAAATTGTATGACCATACCGCACGTACGTGATCACCAGCGCACACTGATAATGTAAGATACAAGACCCTTTGCTTAACTCCTGAACTGTGCATGTACGATCATGCAGCTAGAGTGAGGTCAGAATTCTAACAGTTGTACCACAAAGATGTGGGTATATCATGAACTTATGACATTGTTGAACTAAACTATTCTAGAAGTAACTGTGAACATTAAGAGCTTAATTCATGGTTTACTAAATCTGAACTGTGAATCTGTTCACTGGTAAATTATTTGGTCAACAATTTTCCTTTAAAGATGGTGAATTTTAAGCACCTTTCAAAATATATTTTTCAAGCACACCTATACCTCTAGAAATTAAGTAACAATGTGAGTCCTGCATAATGGCAGGATTTTATGGTATCCATGAAAATTGGAGTTGGTTACTATTTATATATTTTGTGACTAACTTCATAATATTCAGTCCTACATAGTTTTACCAGGAAACAAACTGGAGTAAGCTCATACAGCATTGCTCAACATTTTCAGCAAGGAAGTGCCCAGCTGGGGCTGGAGAGATAGTTCAGGGCACTTACTGCTTTTGTAGAGGACCTGGGTTAGGTTCCTACCACCCTCATCAGGTAGCTCACAACTGCCTGTTACTCCAATTCCAGGGGACCTGATATTTTCTTCTCACCTCTGTAGGCATTGTGTACACATATGGTGCATATAATATGCATGCAGGCAAAAACTCATATGCAAAAAATACAAATAAATAAATAAGTAAATAAATCTAAAAGAAAGTGCACACATGTTATTTGGTTTCAGCCTCACATTTCATACATAATTTTTCCATATCTGCATGCATGGGATTAAATAGGGTTAACATTTATAGTGGATTTTATAAGACATACATTGGAGAATGCTTTCTTCCTCCTGCAATCAGGCATAATTGGGAGAAAAGTCAGAGATTTTAAATAGGGCTAATTCTACTAATAATACTGTTGAGCACTTGGGGTTAGTTTGTTCAGCCTGGTGTAATAATTAACATGGATGAGTAAGGTATAGTGAGGGAGAGGCTTCCTTCTCTCAGCCATTGTTATTTAGAAGCCTAATCAGGCATTTGGGAGTTTGATATAACCTAAAAGCTTTTCCTCTAAATGCCTTTTCTCTTCAAAAAATTGATTTTATTACTAAGGAAGTACCATCCATTTATACTATCATTTAAAATATTTTGTTAGCTGATGCTTTAATCACTTTCAGAAGTCATTTTATTAAATCATAGTTTATCCAGGAAAAAAAAGATAAGGCTGGAAGTATCTGAGGGTTCTTTTCACTTTCCTGTGATAGATTTTGAATGGGTTTTTCAGTCTGGTAAACTTAGTATTGACTTCAGAGCAACTATACTGTGAACATACAACTATACTGTAAAGTAACCAGTTTCATGTCTGCCAATGCCTTTGTTTTATGGAACTGCAAGATGAGACTGTGCTCTAACAAGGTTGCTATTCGTGTGCCTCTTCCTGATCATCTTCTCCAGCCTAGTGCTCAACATTTAATGTGCAGATGGGCTTACAGAGTCACGCCATGCATGCACAGATTGTGTGACCACTAGTGCCACTTATCATTCATTTTATTTGTGATGTGACTCAGATGGGTTCTTCAGCTGCTCTGCATCTGGGGCTGAGTGTCAGAAACCTATACTGCAGTTCATTGGACCTGCGACTGCCCACTTTGCTTTTTTTTCAGTTTTAACTTCTATAGATGAAGCTTAATATCCACAGAACCTACAGGCAATAAATGTGGCCTATAATTTGCTGAACAGATGTGATAGCTTGAAAAGTGACCAAGGGGCAGAAAAGATCCAGGAATCTTTCTTAGGGAGCTGTCTTTATTTTTTGTTTTTGTCTTTGATTTCCTCTTTATGGAGCTTCTATATTTCCCTCATTTCCATGACCCTTCTTAGTCCTCCACTTTCCTCCTCTTGAGTTGGTCACTTGCAGTTCTAGAGAGCTGAAGTACTGCCCTGGGCCACTGTGTGAATTAGTCCATCTTTCTACACTGGCACACATTCACTCACTCACCAAACATATACTGCATACTTCTTCTCTTTGTGGCCCTGTGCAGGGCACCAAGTACCTGTCCAGAATAGGACAGTGTCTATCTTAGAAAGAGACTAGCAGGAGGCCCTCAGTAATCTGCTACAGTTCTAAGTTAAGTGGCTTCCAAGCTGCAAACAATTTTTGCTGCAGTTCAGTTTGATACATACTAGGTTTGATTTTCTTGTTAAAGGTATACACATATCTCTGTTCTTACACCTTAAACATCTATTCTCAAAGAAGGTGTGTAGTGGGAAGCCATTCCAGCTTTGGTCTGGAAGTTCCAACCCCTATTGAGGCTTTGCTAACTATCATGCCTACAAGGCAGGGCTGAGAGAGGGCCCTGAAGACCCGAGATCCAGATGCATTGCGCTCTCTTGTTTTCCTGGACCCTGGACGCTAGAGGTAGACCAAGGAGAGTTCTCCAGAGAACACCGCCAGACTGTGCTGAGTCTTTCCCAGAACCTGCAACCTACCTATCCCTTCATTTGTAAGTTACACCACTAAATAAATCTCCCTTTTAACTATGTGGAGTGGCCTTAATAATTTCACCAATAAAGGTGGCAACTTTAAGAGCAGACACTTCAGCCTCTTCATGTAGAACATTCTTAGAAAGTACACCTGTGAGCCATAAGAAACACTGGAATATTTTTACTGAGTATTTAAGGCTCAAATGGGTCAAATGTTAGACTGCAAGAGGCATTAAATAAGTATTTTCCATCAAATACTATAAAACTTGTGTTTATGATAAATAATCCAACCCCCTTAACCTTGTATGAATTTTATGTACATGAAATGTTTTAATCCTCCCCATATCTAGTAAAATCTTTGTTTGTATAAAAGCCTCCTGCTTCAGGAATTAGATGGCCTTTAATAGTGACTCTTTTCCTGTTTCTTCTCCATCTCCTGCGTACCATCTTTTTTTCATTTTATGTGATTGAATAAGATTGTGATGTCAGACACCAGCCAATGGGGAAAAGACTCACCACCCAAGTTAGAATAAAACCAAAATGCACTTCTGGTACATGTATGATCTTCTGAGCATACCCTTTGGATCAAGAGAAAAGTTTGCTTTGTCCAGGCACTTCAGTAGGAGTGGTGGTCTCTTTCTTTGTGATCCTGAACTTTTTTCTAATACACTAATATTCAAACTAAAGATTGCCTCAGTCAAGAGTCATTAGGGATCAGATCTTGATCTGATAATCAGGAAATCCTGGAATATGCTGGAATCCTAGAAATCAGCATAAAGGTGTTTAGTGGACATTATTTTTGGATCAATACCTGTGGAGAGGAGAGGACAGCAACATCTGGAGAGGGAGAGCTTAAAGTTTGGTTCCAAGAGAGTCCTCTATTGATCTGTAAGGGACTTCTGGTATTGGGATGGCAAGGAACCAAGTCTTCATATTCCTTAAATTGTTCAGACTTAGGTGCTATGGTTGACTTGGTTTGGTCTTGAATGAAGGGGTGTATTTATTTTATTTTTTATTTATTTTTTTTACCCAAGGCCATCTTTAAAAGTGGCTAACTGAGAGCTAGGCTCTGGCACTCTCAGTAGTTACAGGAATGAGTTCTTTGGTTCTGAAGAAGAATCTCAAACAGTACTTCATAGTGTTCACAACTATAACCAGCCAATGCTGTGGTTGATATGACAGTTACCTTAGTCCAGGGAATTGTGAAATGGAGAGAAGAAATGCCACCCTCACTAACCATTTGGAATGGTATCACCAGAACATCTAGTCATAAATTCTTGTCACTTGACAGCAGTTTCCTTTTTTACATTTGTTCTGGAAGTTATGTTCCTTAGGCAGTTGTTAGCAAAGGAATAAAGCTCCTCCCTATTATCCAAGTAGGATATGTTGTTAGTTAGGAAAATTCAATAAATGTATCTCTTTCTATAGGACTTCACAACAGAAATTCTTTGAAAGGCTATTTCTGATGGTTGTCTCAAAGGATGCCTACCAAAAAAAAACCATAAATTTTTAAAATATATATCTAGGGTGCCATGTGTTCTAGTTTTCCTAGGAGAGTACTCATTTATGCCTTTGTTCCAACATAATTATTAGTAGTACATTTTCACCTTAAATACTCAGACTGATTATATGATGACCTCACAAACATTAGATAGAATGTGATTATCTACAAGAATATTATGCTACATGATAATAACTCTGAAAGACCAAATTAACATTTATTCCCAAGTTAATGCTATTGACTAAACATTTTTAGAACTCTGCTTTTGAAAATGCTGGTGGGATTTGTATATGAAATATTCACAAGGGCTATCATTTCCTTTGCATTCTAATTCTGTCTTCCCATTATTTCCTCACACAACTTTCCTCCATCATAAGAAATAATCCTGTTACCCACTGTCTTAGGTTTCTATTGTTGTGAAGAGACACTATGACCATGGCAACTCTTATAAAGGAAAATATTTAATTGAGGTGGAGGCTTAGAGTTTCAGAGGTTTAGTCCATTATCATCATGACAGGGAGCATGATAGCATGCAGGCAGACATGGTGCTGGAGAAGGAGTTGCTATAATGTTGATATGCAGGCAACAGGAAGTTGACTCTCAATTGGAGTAAATTGAGCATAAGAGACCTCAAATTCCACACCTACAGTAACACACTTCCTTCAATAAGGCCACACTTCCTAATAGTGATACTCCCTTTGGGGGCCATTTTCTTTCAAACCACCATACCCATGGTGGAATTATTCCCTGTGCCCTTGGGATTTGGTCTTAATGGAGTTTGTTTCCTAAGTCAATGTGAGAATTGTAGTTACTACAGAGTATGTCTAAAATCACAACTTTCTCCCACTCCCTCTCTCTTTTCCTTTCTCTCTTCTTCCCTCTTTTACATGGTATATTAAATAATATAACAGAATGTAATCATAACTGTTGTGCACTGAAATTCATAGCTCTCTTCCTCTCCATGACTGAATTCTGTACCAATGGACAAAGACAGAAAAGCAGTCTGGGGGAGAGGAGAACATTAGCTGCACTGACTTTGGGATTCAGGGAACAGGTGGGCAACAATAGTGTGTTTTCCAGCAGTGAAAACTTTACCTTAATATTATTCTCTTGTGCCAGTGCATGAAATAGTAAGGTGATGGTCAACAAGGATTTGGCTAGGGCAGATGTCTTCTATTTTTGCCAAATCACTCTTACATTGCTGACTTCTGTCTTTGTGATGTCCTTTGATCACTGATGGGCAGAGCACATGTGGAAGGTTCTGAAAATAGTCAGAATGATACATCAATTAAATTTATTCCAAGGTTTCTTTAAATCAATTCCCTTAGCTCCTCACAGTCTCAAATTCTTGTCCTTTCTCCCACTTTCCTAACAAGTTATTTGATCTGTTGCTGTATGCTGATCTTCACATTAGAGTCCGCATCCCAGGAAACAAACCCCAAATTCTTCTCAAATATTTTTGTTGCTTATATCACTCTGTGGTTTACATCATTGTCTCCAATGTCCATTGTCTGTCTGAGAGCTCCAGATAACAACCACACCTTATCTTCTAATACTACTGATTGTTTCTACCTTCTTTTGGGACAGGAACCAGACTGCAGATGCAGCTTCAACTATGATGATTATGCTGGGTTCTAATACCTAGCTATGGCCTGGTAGACCATATTCTCCATCAGCTCCTCTGAGTATGGTGGAAAACAAACAACATTCTGTGGGGATGGCTTTGATAAATAAGAAAGGATGGATGAGTTTCTCTGGGTTGTATCTTTGAAAGCTATCTATATCACTGTGAACTAGTTGGATGTTGTTGTTAAGAAGCTATGGCCAGTTCAGTAACGCATTATCTACAAAGGCTTTATGTGCCCTGCCACCTGCCCATGCTTTCCTACTTACATAAGTCCCCCACAACTTCCTCCTGCCTTCCCACCTGCAAAAACTCTCCCACATTCATTAGCCTTCTTACCTATAATAGGCCCTTCCATTTGCCTTTACTTTCCCACCTGCATAAGCCCTCCCATCTGCTCATGTCTTCCCACCTGCATAAGCCCTCCCACCTGCTCATGTCTTCCATTTGCATAAGCCCTCCCACCTGCTCATGTCTTCCCATTTGCATAAGCCCTCCAATTTGCCTCTGCCTTCCCACATGCATAAGCCCTCCCACATGCATAAGCCCTCCCACATGCCTCTGCCTTCCCACATGCATAAGCCCTCCCATCTGCCTCTGCCTTCCCACCTGCATAAGCTCTCCCACCTGCCTCTGCCTTCCCACATGCATAAGCCCTCCCACCTGCCTCTGCCTTCCCACATGCATAAGCTTTCCCACCTACATATTATATTTCTGCTTGCCTTTGCCCTCTTACCTGAATTTACCCTTTCACTTGCATATGCCTTCCCATCTGTTTATTCTTTTTACTATGCATACTTTCCCATAAGCAGATGCTCAGCAACTTGCATATGCCCTCCTACCTGTATATGCCCTCCTGCCTGTATATTCTCTTCTAACTAAAGGTACTCTGTTATCTGTTTGTGCCTTGCCTCCATACTACCCTGCCTTCTTTACTACACCGTCCTTTCTCCTCCATGATTTCTCCCCAGGAAGAGCTCTCCTGAACAATGCACTGGAACACAAGCTTCCTTCACAATCTAGGATAACTCAAGCAAAACAGGATGTATCTTAGCACATAGGACATAGACTACCTTGTAATAAAAGCATGATTATCTTACATTAAAACTGTTCCATCACGAATGAACCCTCTTTCCCATCTCAACTTTCTCCACTATATTCATAGAGCCACTTCTTTTAATCCAGAAAATTATACCCACTGTTAAATACCATTATTATAATTTGTCCTGTCGTATCTGAAATGAAAATAATTATCATTTCCTAAATAGTCTGAAATGACTTTTTGTCATGTTACTTTCCCTTGTCTAACTCTGAATACTGATTCATCTAACGTGGAGACAATTTAGCAGCAAAAATGATATGATCAAACTCCACCATTAAAGATGACTACTCATTATAAAAGAGCTCAAGGGCTAAAAATAATTGCAGGTGTTGAACTGGGCCAAGGTATAGGTTTTTCCATCTGAACTAGCTAGAGTATCAACAAGATGATAAAAGGAAATGCTGTCAGAAAGAAAAAAATAAAAGGAAGAACAAAGATCCAAATCAGCCATCTTTTGAAGTATCTTGTAAGCAAGAAGGCATTACTCAGAAATCCAAATGGAGTTGGTAAAATTTTAGCAAATCTAATGAGTGACAGAAGCATGGGACTTTATGCACTAGGCACTGGAATCTTGGTTGCTGATCAGTACTTCTTAGCATGGGTGGCAAACCTCTCACACTAGAGATGAAAGACCTTCGGGAATTCTAAGGCCCTTTGGCCTTTCAGAGAATGATAATTTCCCTCTCAGTAAAGGTATGATTTCACCTGTGTTTTTGCTGTCACCAGGTTCTAATCTTGTCTGGGTCTTGCCAGTTTTGCTTTTTTAAAATTTATTTTTATTTATGTATACGTATGTGTGCCTATGTGAGTTTATGTGCACCAAGTGCATACAGATGCCCATGGAGGCCAGAAAGCATTAGATATCATGAAACTGGAGTTACAGATGGTTGTGAGCCAACTGATGTAAGTGCTAGAAACTGAACCCTAATCCTCTGCAAGAACAGTTATTGCTCTTAACCTCTTAGCCAACCCTCTAGCCCAAGCTCTGTTTTATTGATCCAGTATGAGTTTGTTGGAGTTGACTGCACAAATCTCAGGCAGATTCATCTTTCAGTGGATCAGAAAGACTACATGGAGTGGCCTTAATAATTTCACCAATACAGGGGTGCCTCTGTTACTTAAGGAAGCTGAATGTCCCTCTGTCTTAGTCAGTGTTCTATTGCTATGAAGAGGCACTATGACCAAGGCAACTGTTATGAAAGAAAGCATTTAACTGGTGGCTTGCTTACACCTTCAGAGGTTTAGTCCATTATCATCATGGTGGGAAGCATGGTGGCGCATAGGTAGAAATGGTACTGGAGTAGTTGAGAGTTAAATCATCATCCACTGGCAAGAGAGAAGCTCTGGCTTGGCATGGGCTTTTGAAACCTCAAAGCTCACATCCAGTGAGCTTCCTCCAATAAGGCCACACCTCCTAATCCTTTCAAATAATGCCACTTCCTGGTGATGAAGCATTCAAAGCTATGAGTCTGTAGGGGAAATTCACTCACCACATTCCACTCCCTGTCCCCCATAGGCTTGTAGTCATATTGTAATGAGAAAATGTATTCAGTCCAACTCTAAAAGTTCCCCTAGTCTACCAGTCTCAACTACGTAAAAGTCCTAAATTCAAAGTCTCTTCTGAGACATATGGCAATCTCTTAACTGTAACCCCCTGTAAAATCTAAATAACAAATCAGATCACATACTTTCAACATACAATGGTACAGGATGTACATTGCCATTCCAAAAGGGAGAAAGGGGAACATTGTGAGGTAATATAATACTGTACCAAAGCAAGTCCAAAAATTAGCTGGGCAAAGTCCAAACTCTGCATCTCCATGTCTGATGTCATAGACTCTTCAGATCTCCAACTCCTTTTAGCTTTGTTGAGTGCAACATACTTCTCTCTCTTGAACTGGTTCCACATCCAGTCTGCAGATTTCCCACAAATCTGTCATCTCCAACATCTTGGGGTCTCCAACACAATCTGGGCTTCAGTTTTATGCAATGGCCTCTCTTTGCTTCCATGTAGAAATACCTCTGACACATGCCTGACCTCAGCAGCTTTCCTTAGTTGTGGAGGGAGATTCCACACCATCTTTCTTATATCCTTGACTCTAAAGCCAGAACCAGTTGGCCAAACCTTCCCAGTTCTTCTGCTTGCTGGTGCTGGAACTTGGCCCCTTTGTTCAATTACATCATATATCAGCTTTCTGTTTTCCATGGTTTCCTTCACTGCTTAAACTTCTCTTTAATTACTTTCACAAATTGGAAGCTCAGTTGGGTGGAGTTTCCTCCTTTATTCCATTTAGCATCAGGCTTTTCTTTAAACTTTCTATCTCCTTGAGCACTGGACTTAGCTCCATTCCACTTCCTTGTGTCTCCTTCCCCTACAAACTGTACATTCTGTATTTTTCCTTGCTCAGCTTGCTCCTTTTCATTACAGATCTGCATAAGAGTGGCTACTAATAATCATAGGACAGAGTCAATATTAGGCTGTTGTAAAATCTCCTCTGCCAATGTCATTATTCTAAAACTCTTCAATTTAGCCTCAGAGAGATTTTCAGAAAAGGGCAAAAAGCAGTCACATTCTTTGCCAAAATATCAAAAGAATGGTCTCCAGGCTGCTTACTAATATTCTTCTCTTCTGAAACTTCTTGAGCTGGACCATCGCAGTTCAAATTGCCTTCAACACTGTCTTCCATACTCCAACAAGGAGGGCCCATTAAGGGTCCCTTAAAGCATTCAACTGCTTTTCTAATCCACAGTCCCAAAGTCCACATTCCACCAATGAACAGCATAGTCAGACCTGTCACAGCAATACTGTGCTCCCTGGTACCAACTTCTGTCTTAGTGTTCTACTGCTGTGAAGAGACACCATGACCAAGGCAACTCTTATAAAAGAAAGAATTTCATTGGGTCTTTCTCACAGTTTCAGAGGTTTAACACTTTATCATCATGGCAGGAAACATAGCATTACACAAGAACTGGAGAAGTAGCTCAGAGCTGCATCATGATCTACAGGCATCAGAGAGAAAATTGGGCTTGGCATGGGTTTTCGAATCCCCAAAGCTCATCTCCAATGACACACTTCCTCCAACAAAGCCACACCTCCTAATCCTTTCAAATAGTGCCACTCCCCGGTAACCAAACATTGAAATCTATGAGCCTATGGGAACCATTCTTATTCAAACCACCACACCCTGGTTTTCTGTTTCCTATAACTCTAGTCTGTGGCACCTTCACTATTATGGATGCTTGCTGGTACTGCTTTGTATGTCATATTTGGTCCCTGTCACACATCTCTGCTGTGTCATATTTTTATCTTTTCTATGCCTGCACAATCACACATACTCCTCCCGAAACACTATTTTTTAAATGTAGATTTTGAAAAAAATGTAGATTTACAAGAAAGGTACAAAAATGCTATAAATTATTCAGTAGGTGTTTACCTCAACTTCTTCCCATGTTACTATCTTGTGTCAGAATAATTTAGTTATCCAAAGTAGGAGCTTCTCATTGCTATCACAGGAAGAACTAAGCTTCAGATAATAGATTTTATTATTTCTTCCAGGTAAACAGCCTTTTTCTACTCCAGACTCCCATAATGGCCTTTTTCTACTCTACTCCAGGATCTCATGTCACATATCTTTTTTTCTCTCCTCTAACCTTTAATCTGTGAGAGCTTTTCAGTTTTGTGTGACCATAAAATTTCTAAAGATTTTATTTTATTTCTCTTTCCTTTCTTTCTTTTTCTATTTTTAGATAGGGTCTCACTAAGTAGCCCTAGCTGTCTTGGAACTCACTTGTAGACTGAGCTGGCTTTGAACTCACAGAGATCTGCTTGCCTTTGCCTCATTTGTGCTGGGATTAAAGGCATGAGTCACCATGGCCTGGCAGTAACCTGCAAAACTTTTGAGAGGTTCTCAGTTACTCTGTAACTGTGCTTTTTTAATTTGGAGGGTTCTTTTTTTGCAGTTAGTCTGAGGTTGTGCAAGTTTTGCAGCACAATACATAAATTTGCTGTGCCTCCCTAGCACATCACCACAGGCTGTCCATTATTTGGTTAAGGTAGTGGCTGCCAAGTACTCCTACAGGTAATGCCTTTCCCTTTGACATTGATACAAATTGTAAAGAGATATTTTGCAACCATGTTAATTCCCCATCTTTCCTCAAAATCTTACCTACTTATTTTAGCACAGGTCTTGACTGTGACAATTATTATTGTGGTATTTGCCATGGGGTAATTTTTCATTTGTCTCACTCTTTCCATTTTTGTTAATTAACTTTGTCAATTGATACATATTATTTGATGCATACAATTTCATATATGTATACAACATATTCTGATTTCTCTCTTCCCCATACCCTCTTTAATCTTCCTCTCATTCCAGCCACACTACCAGTCTCTTATATTCATGACTTGGTTTTATTCTGTGACCTATTTAGTTTAACCTGGGCCATCTGTGTGACCACTGGATTGGAACTATTCATTGCAACCTGGTGGGATCATCAGTAAATACACAACTAAAGTTAATGGTTCCCCACATCCCTGAATCTCTCAGTAGCATATAGCACAACAGTGAGGAGTAAGGCCCTTAAGTCTTTCCTCTATCCTTCTTTGGCTGCTGATGGGCCCATTCTTGTACAGTGCAGGCATCTGTAGCTACTATGAATTTATGATTACAAAGTTATGTCTTGCCCAGGAAATATTTCATAGCCATTCTCTGTATCTTTTGGCTCTCACATGCTCTCCACCTTTCTCTTTCACAATGTTCCCTAAGTATTGGAGGGCATAGTATAAACGTTGTGTTTTTAGGCTGAGTACTTACTGGCACTCATTATCCGGGTCTTAACTCATTTTGAGGGTCCTGTGAAGCCATGAGTATCTGAATTCACTGCCACTGTTCACTGTAAAGATAGTCTTCTCTAATTAAGGCTGAAAGTAACATGTCTGTAAATTTACATCTTCTTTTCAATTTGGAATTCCTCTGCAAGAGTATGAGAGCTGTGAGCTCTCACTTGCTTACTTACATATGTAGTTATTTGTTAGTATAGATTTATGGCTTACTGTCCATCATTGTTATTTTTCAAATTGCTCACTCTGTGATCACTGGGTTTCTGGTTTGTTCCTGTGTCTTCTTGACATATCCTTAAAACATTTAGCTATATCATTTGTTTGTTTGCTTGCTTGTTTACTTCTCAAAGGAGCTCCACTCTTTTCCAAAGGAGAACTGTATTTTAGAAGCCAAGGCCTGGAGAATAATTATTCCAATTATTTTCTAATTGCATCTATAGGATAGAACTAGATAATGTGTGTGTGTGTACTAATCCAGATACACACACATCCCTATTTCCCTCTTTTTTTTTTTTTTTTCAAGACAGGGTTTCTCTGTGTAGCCTTGGCTGTCCTGGAACCCACTTTGTAGACCAGGCTGGCCTCGAACTCACAGAGATCCACCTGCCTCTGCCTCCTGAATGCTGAGATTAAAGGCATGTGCAGCCTGGCCCTACATCTATATTCTTATGTAGCTGGATGTTTATGTCAAAAGCTGTAAGTTCCTTCTGACACCTCCAATTTCAATCAAACACCACAAGGTTTATTCTAATGTTTTTCTTACTTGAACTCTGAGACTGACAAATGTAGCTCTCATCATCTAAAATATATTGTTTTCTTTTTTCCATTTTGGCCATCTGAAGGCAAGATGGGTCACCAGAACCTCTACTGGAGTCATCCACAGAAGTTCAGCTGGGGTTCTTGCTCTTTCTGCATCTGCTCTAACTGCCATGGTCTGATCTAGAAATTTGGGCTGAATGTGTGTGGTCAGGGTTTTGATTAGTATGTGAAGGATGTAGGTTTCATTAAGTTGGATTAAGTGACCTTTGATGGATTATTCAAAACCTAGACGAAGAGGCCATATTAGTCTCTTACATAAAAATAAAAACAGACTTTAAGACCTACAAAAATATATCATTCATGGATTTATTCAATTCCACCTTTCACACAAAATGATTTCAGAATTACCAATTCATATGTCTGCAAGAACCAGGTTTACTAACTAGAATGTGGCATTTGTGTGGAGTTCTTTATGTCTTTAGTTTTTATGATATCTAATGAAAACAGCCTCTTCTATTAACACTTAGATTCAGACTTTTTCCCCCTCTCTCCTTCAGTGTGGTTATGATATTCATTTGCAATACAGATTGGTTTAATTTATGACCATATTCCATTTTGGGTTATGATTACATCCAGGTTTATGTGTTCATATATTGGAAGAGCACATGCAATGCATGTTTTTCTTTTCTTTTTTTTAAAATTTAAAATAGAATTACATCACTTTTTTCCTTCTGTTTCTTCCCTCCATCTCTCCCAGCTACCAACCCAAGTCCCCCTACCCTCCACTTGCTAGTTTCTTTTTCTTTGATTATTATTGTTACATACATATGTGTATACACAAATGTGTGTGTGTGTGTGTGTGTGTGTGTGTGTGTGTATACAACCTGCTGAGTCTGTTTTTGACTTTGGTGTGTATATTGTTTCAAGGATGGACCACTCTGCATTGGGCAAGAAAAAAGGGTGCTAATCCCTGGGAAAGGCTTCTCCTCCTCCCAGCAGTCATTGGTTGCCTGTAGTTCTTTGTCTAGGAGTAGGATCCCATGAAAATTTCCCTATGAAGAATGTTTCCAAGAGGTAAAGCCATGTTAAAGAGTTCTGAGAAGCATAGCCTCCTCTTCCTCAATTATAACTCCCTCTCTCTCCTTTTGTTGACCATTCCCTGTAGAAGATAAAATCTTTCATTTCTGGCATATCTGTCTCATACATATTTTGCATAATAAAGCAGATATATGTGCCTTTCCTTATATTTTTCTTCTTGTAAGAAGTATAGTATATTACAGATATTCTTTTACAGTTTGACATTTTTGTTGTTAGTCTATGGAGGTATCAGTCCTTGTGTTTTGTTTTAAATAGCACTTCACTGTGTAACTACACCATAGCTTATTGAATCCCTCTCCTTTGTATACCATTTGGATTTTTTCCAGTATTTTATAATAAACATAGCTGCAAGAAAGCATCCAGTGTGTGTGTGTGTGTGTGTGTGTGTGTGTGTGTGTGTGTGTGTGTGTATGTTATTGTGGGAGGTATAACTTCAAAGTATGTTCCCAGCACTATGAAAAAGTAAATATATAAGTAGCTGGATATTGTGAATTCCAGAAACATTATACTATTTTGCAATCTCCCCAGTCATATATAACAGTACCTGCATTCCTGCCCTGCTTCTTAAGTTTTGTCAGTCTGATAGGTGAGAAATACCATCTCAATGTTATTTTTATTTTTATTTTCATTTTTCTAATTATACTTTAATTGTATATGAGTTTGGATATCTGTCTGTATTTGAAAGTCTTATAATCAATTATTCATGTCTTTTACACATTTTCTGTTGGTTATGCTTTTGTCCTCAAGTTTTTTCCTTCTCACTTGTTTTTAAAATTTTTATTTAATTTTAAAGGCTTTATTTTATTGTATGTATATGTAGAGGACTTTGCACATGTTTGTGTGAGTGCCCACAGAATCCAGAAGATGTCAAATGCCCTGGAATTGGAGTTAAAGGTGACTGACATAAGTAATGGAAACTCAACTGAGGTCCTCTAAGAAAAAACAAGTGCTTGTAACATCTAAGCCATCTCTCTTGTCCCTCCAAATTTTAATTTTGCTTGATATATAGGAGTTATGTATGATGACAATACACTGTGCATTTCAACATTGTCTCTCAGCCTTTAGTAATTTTATACTAAGGATATCAGTCTCATTTTGACAAATGTCTTTTGGTTTTGCGGTGTCCATGCATATGTGTGTGTTCAAATATGTGTGGATACATGTGTGTGGGGGGTGTACATGTGGAGGCCAGAAGTTAACACTGAGTATCTTCCTCAATTGCTTTCTGCCTTGCTTTGCCTAGTCTAGCTACTCAGCTTGCTCTGGGGATGCCTTGTCTGTTCCTGCTAGTATTACAGTTGGTTACCAGCCTGCTCAGTATTTATGTGGGGCTGGAGATACAAACTCTGGCCTTCATGCTTATGCTGTAAACACTTTATCTACAGAGCCATCTCCTCAGCCATGTTTATGAACTCTTTGTCCTGTGAAAACATTTTCATTTTATCTGGTCTCTTCAATTCATCCTTTAACAGGTCCTCATCTTGTGTCAGAGCTGGAAGACCAGTCCTTCCATTGAAGACAATTATGCCTGTCCTCCCACCCCACCATGTGCACCTGTGTGCGTGTGTGTGTTCAAGACAGGCTTTCTCTGTATAATAGTCTTGGCTATCCTGGAACTCCCTCTGTAGACCAGGATGGCCTCAGACTCACAGAGATCTACCTGCCTTTGCCTCCAGAGTACTGGGATTAAAGTGTGTGCCACCACTGTCCAGCTTTTTTTTTTTTTCCTTTGAGACAAGGTCTTTCTGTGTAGGACTGAATGTCCTGTAATTCACTCTGCAGATCAGGCTAGCCTTCAACTCAGAGATCTGCTTGGCTCTGGAATTAAAAATGGGCACCACCCATGCCTGGCTGCCTGTTTATTTTTAGTTTCATTTTTATATTTAGAATCCTGATCCATTGGAGTTTGTGGTGTAAAGAACAGATTTACTTTTCTCTTTTTCCAAGTTGGCTCAGTCTTATTTATTAAAATGTCAGCTTTTGCCTCTGAGACTTAGTGGTCTTGTCCTGTATCAGATACAAAAATTTCACATATAATTGGGTATATTTATGGGCCAAAAGTCCATCTATCATTTGTCTACTTATATACAACTACTGTATTGCTTGAATTCTCAGATTCCTAAAATACTAGTTTAGTTTTTCTCTAGTCCAGTCTAGTTTTCTCTCAGTGTTTATCTGGCTATTCTGGGAGGATTCTTCCTAAAAAAACATATTCAACATATTCAAAATCAAATGAGTATCATACTGTCTGTTTAATCTGTTTTGGTGACCTTCAAGAATGTTTAAAACTTTTCTTCTTATAAAATTTTCAAATTTCACGTAGGATTTATTTCAAACTATTTAATTTTTGCTGTCAAATATGGTGACACACACCAGTGAACTCCACACTTGGGAAGTAGAGACAGAGCAGGAGGATCTCTGTGAGTTGTAGATCAGCCTGGTCTAGATCGTGAGCTCCAAGACAGCCAGGGCTATGTAGAGAAACCCTGTTTCAGACAAAAGAAAACACAAAAAAATATTTAATTTTTAGAATTTTATAAATGGGAATTTCTAGTATATTTTATTGGTGTGTTATAAGGTTTCTTTTTGTTTTTGAGACTTGGTCTCACTCTATAGCACATGCTAGCCTGGAGTGTACTGTATATAGTTCTGGCTGTCTTTAAACTTTTAATAATTTTAAGCTAAGTAACTTTATACTATTTGGCCTGCTTTTACCTGCTAAGTGCTGGGAGTATAGGTGAATGCTGCTATGTCTGGTGGGAGGCATTACAGTTTTGAACAACTGTATTGAGGTGCAATAGCATAATGAATGGCACCTATTTAAAGTGGATCTATACCTATATTCAAGTTTTCTCCTTTGTACTCTACAACTATGTCATCTCCTCTACTATCCCAACTACCATTCCACAACAATTGTTCTACCTCATGTTACTATAGACTACTTCACATTAAATAGAATTTTATGTGAATGTAATCATATGGTATGTACTCTTTTTGCTGGGCTTATTTCATTCAGCACAATTATTCAAAATTTTATGCATCAATATTTCAGATTGCTGAGGAGGATTTTATAGATATAGATATATCTCTATCTGTTGATGTATCTGATGATACAGACATATCATCTGTTGATGGATGTTTGGACTGCTTCCACTTCAGTATTGTTATACATAAAACTACTGTAAGCATTCATGTACCCATATCTGCACAGACCTAGGCTTTCATAGCTCCTGGGTAATAACTTGGAGTAGAATGGCTGGTAAATGAACAGTTGATATTTGAAGAAAATCTCAAACTCTTTCCCAAAGTGTTCTAAGTTTACATTAGTACCAACAGTATATAGGTCCTGTAGGCCTACATCATTGTCAGCATTTGATATAGTTGGCCCTTTTCAGTTTTAGTCACCTAACAGGTATATAGTGCTATACTACTATAGTATGGCTTGCATTGCTGCAATGCCCAGTGATGCTGAGCCTCTTTTCCCATGCCTCGCCATTCGATCATCATAATTAGTGAAGAATCTGTGCAAATGTCTTATTCCCCCATGCCCCAAATTTTGATCTTTTATTGAGTAGATTCATAATTAACACACAGAATATCTCTCTGTTTACTTAGGTCATCTTTGCTTTCTCTCAAAATGTTTTTCTGTTTAGAGTATTCAGTGAGTACTAGATTAGTTTCCATTTTCATTGGCTTTATTAGAACTTACGCCTACATCTAATTAATTTTTTGTTTTAAAATTTCATTTCATTATTATTACTACTTTAAAAACAACCTTATAAACCTTCCACATATACATTAATTTCATTTCATTATTATTACTACTTAATGTATATGTGGTATGTGCATATGTGGTGTGTGCATAAGTGGTGTTGGCATGTGTATGTCCCAATGTACATGTGGTGGCCAGAGAACAACTTGAGTTGGTTCTTTCCTTCCACTATGGATTCCAGGGATCCAACTAACGTCATCAGGCTTGGACAGCAAGCACTTTTACCCACTGAGCCATCTCTCTGCCCCCAGTTGCCTTATTTGTTTTAAGAGTGGTTTCTCTTATCACCTTACCCGAGTTCATTTAGTACTGTTTGGGATTCTGGAAATCTCATAGGGCTGTCTGTGCTTGATCACTGCTTACAAATAGTGCTCTTATCTGTGAAGTTTTCAGTTTTCTGGACTTGTGGCTGCAAGACTAAGTTTCCCCAAAGTTAGTGGCTTAAAACAACACAGTGAATTACCTTCCCATTCCAGAAGCTAGATAGCTAAAGTCAGTCTAACTATGCTCAAGTCAAATGCCAAAAGGCCTCTCCTCACTAGCCTCTACTTATATGTCACCTCTTCTTCTCTGATTGTCACCTCCTGCCCCTTTGCATAAGGACCTCTGTGATTACTCTGGAACCACCTAGATAACTCAGGATAAACTCTTCCCTCTCAAGATTCTTAATGTAAGCATGTCTGCAGAGGAACACAACATATTCACAGGCATGGATGTCATTGGAGGATCATTATTACATATTCCATGTGTAAGGTTTTCCATTCTGTCTAATAAGAACAACTATTTTTTTTTGTCCTCTGTGAATTTGTTTCTTCCAATCCTTTTGATGGTCCTTTTCTCAGACCTGGGTAATTTCTTTACAACACTTTATGTGCTGATAAGTAATCAACCAAGTTCTGCAAAGCTTTACTTGCAAATATGTAGCACTCTCTGTGTCTTGTCCTTACTACCTGGTATTCTGTCCTGTGAGGTCTTGGGACCCCAGGCCTCCCTGGAATACTTTTCTTTCTCTTCAACTCCAGGGAATTGCCCTGAAGCCTGGCATGCTTCTCTCTAAGCCATCTGCTGTGATAATTGCTAGATTCACCATGACTACTTCCTGTTGTGTTCAGGAATTACTGCTGACTGATGTTTTAAGACTCACTGTTTAATATTGCACCCCAGCTTACAAGCTGTCTCGGGAGTATTGTGTTTTGAATGACTCCTCCAAAGTCCACAATACAATTTAATTGGCACTGCGATGGCCCTGGGAAGCAGAACCTTTAGGAAGTGACTAGATAATGAGGACCCCCACCCTTGTGAATAGATTGTGGATGTTAGTTACTTACCCAGGCCATAGTTTTATATTTTGGTTGTGAGCCTAGACTTTAGTGGCTGAGCCATCTCTTCAGCCCAGGCCATAGCTTTATAAAAGTGATCTCTCTCCTTTTTGCTTCTGCTCTTCCTCCTCCTTCTCCCCTCCTCTCTCTCTTTCTTCTTCTCTTACCACTCTGGCCTTCATAGATTAACTTGCTCCTGTCTTCTGTCTCTCACACACTCTCATGCCTTTCTGCCCTGTTGTGACACAGCATAAGGGCCTTGTCAGATGATGGTGCCACACTCTTGGACTTCCCAACCTTAAGAACTATGAGAATTAAATTTGTTTTAAAAATTACTCAAGTATGAGCTGAACATGATGATACATGCCTATAATCCTGATTCTCAGGAGGCAGAGGTAGGAGGATGGCAAATTCAAGACCAATCTGGGCTATATAGTAACAGCCACTAGAAATGCCAAGGACCATTTCTAGGCAGTACTCCCAACAGCTGGAGCAAAACCACCACCCTTATAGCTTTAATTGTGACCATCAAAATAGGTATGCTAAATCTACCCTCCAGTGCACTCACTGCATCCAAATATAGCTTTATTTGGAGTAGGCACTTCAATGAGACAATTATGGTCAAAGAAGATTATTAGGGTAGATTCTAACCCAAGATGCATGGTGTCCTCATAAAAAGGGAAAATGTGGACACAGGCATGCACAGATGAAAGATGATGTGATGACAAGCAGGAAGGAACATGTAAAGATGGAGCATAAGTCAGGGAGTACCAAAGACGTCTGGCAACCTACCTGAAAGTAGGGAGAAGCGTGGATCAGATGCTCCCCCCTCACAGTCCTCAAAATGAACCAACATATTTGATACCTTGACTTTGGACTTCTAACCTTCAGTAAGACAATATATTATAATTTTGAGCCACTCAGTTTGTGATAATTTGTCACTTCTTCCCTATAGAAGATGGATAAAGACCATTGGCCAGTATATTGCGAATGAATACCATCACATCTGTGGAAGTTAAGGGCTGCGTGTTTTATCTTGAACCTGTTACTCCTCTTCCATGCCTTAGGTCATCCTAATGATTGCCTTTGTGCCCACCTGTGTAGCTAGAGTTTTCCTGCCTTGCCCACAGTCAGGACAAATCTCTGTCAATTACCAATCCCACAGCTGCTCAGACCCAACCAAGTAAACACAGACTTATATTGTTTACAAACTGTATGGCCATGGCAGGCTTCTTGATAACTGTTCTTATAGCTTAACTTAATCCATTTCTATACATCTACACTTTGCCACGTGGCTCGTGCCTTACCGGAGTCTTCACATGCTGCTTGTCATGGCAGAGGCTTGGCAGTGTCTCCCTCTGCCTTCCTGTTCTCTCAATTCTCCTCTCTGTTAGTCCCACCTATACTTCCTGCCTGGCCACTGGCCAATAAGTGTTTTATTTATTGACCAATCAGAGCAATTTGACATACAGACCATCCCACAGCACACCTGAAATCAAAATTCTGTGTTCCTGGGGCTAGAAACTCTACCTGTTAGTCAGTGGCTTATTCTGTCTCCAGTGACTACATGCAAGAGGCATTCAGTGACACTGAGAACAAATACGGTAATAAATAAGTGTTGAATATTCATGTACATATGGATGTTTCATTATGTTTAAATGTCTGATGGTCAGCTAAGGGCCTGCTTTGTGGAACTGGCAAGAATCACACTTGAAAGAAGCAAGCATAAAAGCTTAGGATAGAAAGGTGTCTGTCCTAATGTAGCAAGGACCTTGAATGAGCTGAGGAATTTAAAAATGAGACCATACAAAGGTTGATGTCAAATCAGTGATAGAGAGCCGGGTGTGAAGGAGAACATGAGATGATAAAAATACTCAAATGCTGAGAGTTATACATACACAGGCCACAGAGAGCTGTATCTTCTCACATAAGCAAGTTAATCAGAAACCCCAATCAAAATCTCAGGAAATCCTGTGTGTCAGAAACATCGTCAGCTCTCAGAGGACATGAGGAGAAATGGGGACTTGTGTATTCTTGATAGCGTGGCAGGTTTTTGCTGGAGCTGGAAAGTCAAAGGCCATGGGACTGACAAGTTAGCTTCTGCTCTTTGTAACAGCGCTGTCATTTGTTGATCTGGAGACCTGAGTTTTGAACTTTCCCTGGCTCTCAACTTATTCATGGACAAAATGCACTTTAAAATGGTTGACTATCCAAACTGTCAGAGCTTACTAAGTGTAATTTATCTTCCTTTATGTTGTTGGTCACACTTACATAGAGGTCAATAAAAAGCACTGGTGAAGAAATTACCACTGGTAATGAGACATCCTAAGGCAAGATGGTATTAGCTGGAGAAGCTAACTTCTGGGATGACTTTCCTGCTTCCAATTGTACTTTCTTTTTTGAGACAGGATCTTGTACAATCTCCAGAGAACCGCCTCAAGAATGGCTACACCCTTGCCCAGGATGGGCCCCACTATAAGGACTGGTAATTGTTGGAGTATAAAGGTCTGACCTTGTTTTAATTCAGAACTGTTCTGTGGAGCCATTCCAACTTGATAACGTCCAGAAAGTTTCCGGAAACCTTTGTTCAGCTTAGAAGTTTCCTTCTGCGTTCATCTGCTCTCAGCCCCACCCTCACGAGTGATGATCTCTTCACTAACACTCTACCTCAGGGACTGCCTCAGTAGAACACAATAGGCAGCAAGTGAAATAGGAACCAGATAGCCTTAGGCAGAAAAGCTCTGGTGGCAAGAAAGACAATGAGAAAGGTAAAGCCATGGACTTATTAGAAACCAGATTGGACAGGACTTTATAAACTATGAAAGGTTCAGATTTTATATTAGATGCAATAGAAGCCACAGAATAATTTTGAGCCAAAAGTAAGAGGATTAAGCTGCATTTCTACAGTTTCAAAAACCATCTACTGATTGTACTTTCCTACCTCGGGACCTGTTAACTGCTGTAACATTTATTGCTCTTTTGAGGTATGGTAGTTGTTTGACTCAGAGGAGTCTATGCTGAGATAAACAGTGAAGCATCCAGCTTCAGCTAAAGACCAGCTCAGTATTCTCCCCCACTGCTGGCCTTGCCTCACCTCCAGGTTTGCTTTGTTGAGTTGTACAAAACAGTTACAACCACCTTTATTCCCTGGAATTTGTTGGCTGATGTAGGTAGTACGGAATCTTGAGTTGTCTTTTTCTCTTAGGGTGAACTTCGATTCAATTCTTTTAAATCTATTTGAATGTTTTTGTCATAAAAAGTTGTTTGTAAGATATTTACAAGTAAATAAAAATAATACAATAAAAAGTTAAAAATTACCTAGAAATAGCCACTGTTTGTGTGTACACATGTCATACCAATATCATGGGTTGTAAATACAGGTTCCTATACAGGGCAGGGTGGATAACACAAGGACACTAGGTAACTATGACAGTGATCTGCAGAGTTTACAGGCTATCTAAAGTCTCAGCTTTTTTCAACTCCAGCTTGTTGTGGAATATTAGTTAAAGATGTGTTACGTTTGTTTATGCAACTATTGTCACATGATACATCATGGATGGAGTGTGTGGCACTGGAAGCTGCTTCACCTTGTAGCTGCTAGGAGGCAAAAGAAAGAGGGATCAGCTGAAGTATCATCATCTCTTTCAAGGGCATGCTTTCATAACTTAAGATCTCCACTCAGATTCACCTCTTAAAGGTTCCACTACCTACTAACAGAACCAAGCTCGAGATTAAGTCTTTAGCCCATGGGAGGCATTCAACCTTCAAACAATCACACACTACCTTGTTTACTGCATATTAGACACTCATGGAACACACTATTCTAGTGTACCAACATATTCATTCCTCAAGACCTTTGCATTTGCCATTTTTTTTTTCTATCTGGAAGGTGTAGGGGTTTTTTTTGTTTGTTTTGTTTTGTTTTTGTTTTGTTTTGTTTTGAACTCTTTTTAGTCTTTGCTCCTTGGGGGCCGGCCACACAAGCTCCCAAGTAAATACAGGAGCCTTATTCTTACTTATGAATGTCTGGCCTTAGCTTGGCTTGTTTATAGCCAGCTTTTCTTAAATTGTCCCATCTATCTTTGGCCTCTGGGCTTTTACCTTTCTATATACCTTTCTTTACTTCTTAATCCATGATTTGCTGTGTAGCTAGGTGGCTGGCCCCTGGAGTCCTCCTCTCCTTCTCCTTTCGCTTCTCAATCTACTTCTCCCAGATTTCTCTTATCCTCTCTGCCTGCCAGGTCTACCTATCCTTTCTCCTACCTAGCTATTGGCTGTTCATTTCTTTATTAGACCATCAGGTGTTTTAGACAGGCAAAGTAACACAGCTTCACAGAGTTAAACAAATGCAACAGAAAAGAATGCAGCATATCTTTGCATCATTAAACAGACATTACACAGCATAAAAGAATATAGCACATCTTTAACTAATATTCTATAACAGGAAAGCTCTTCCTGTTAATATCTGTGTGGCTTACTTGCTTACCTCATTCTGATCTTTAAAATGTTTCACTACCACTGCCCGTAAGAAATTTTGTTTTGTTTTGTTTTGTTTTTTTCGAGACAAGGTTTCTCTGTGTAGCTTTGCGCCTTTCCTGAAACTAACTTGGTAGCCCAGGCTGGCCTTGAACTCACAGAGATCCGCCTGGCTCTGCCTCCCGAGTGCTGGGATTAAAGGCGTGCGCCAAAGGCTGAGGGGCCCCCAACTGGATCAGGCCCTCTGAATAGGTGAGACAGTTGATTGGCTTGATCTATTTGGGAGGCATCTAGGCAGTGGTACCAGGTCCTGGGCTCATTGCATGAGTTAGCTGTTTGAAACCTGGGACTTATGCAGGGACGCTTGGCTCAATCTGGGAGGAGGGGACTGGACCTGCCTGGACTGAGTCTATCAGGTCTATTTCAGTCCTCGGGGGAGGCCTTGCTCTGGAGGAGGTGGGAATGGGGGGTAGGCTGGGGGAAGGGGAGGGGGGCAGGAAGGGGGAGAACAAGGGAATCTGTGGCTGTTATGTAGAACTGAATAGTATTGTAAAATAAAATAAAATAAAAAATAACAACCACTAAATAAATAAATAAATAATTAATTAATTAATAAATTAATAAATTAATAAAATGTTTCTCCATGGAGAGAGTTTCCCTTATCAGGTACAAGAGACCATCTGATGTGTTTCACCTTCTCTTAACTCTGATTTACCTCTTCTTCATATTAATAACCATAATTATGGTTCCACAAGCTTTTGAAAATAGGACTTCTAAGCATGCTCTCCATCATGGCACACTAAGAGCATAATACTATTTGAACAGCATTCTGGAAAAAAAAGAGAAGTTGAGGTGTGTTTGGTGTCAGTAAAACTGGGACTGGGGAGACACTCTAGCCTCCATGGGAACCTCAATGGAAGAGTCATTTGTCACATATCTGTCTCCTGTTGACATCTGTCTCTATTGGGAATAAGGGGGTCCAGCTCCTTGATAGTCCCCTCCCAGGGTCTGGGAAGAACATACAAACAGCTGATAATTTAATCTTTGATGATAAACTCCTTAGTCCATACACTTTATTCTTCTGAGTCAGTTCTCTCTCCACACAGCTTCTATTCTGCTCTCATGCCTAGCTCCTTTCTTGCCTGATTTCTCTCTACATTTATGTGCTGACCCCTCTAAGTTCTATCTTAATTCTCTCATCTTAGTTCTGCCCTATCTAGGTTCTCATCCATCTAGTTCCTTCCCATCTCAGCTCCTCTCCCATCTCCTTCTTTCTCATCTTGTTCTTCCCCATCTGGCTCTTCCTCATCTTCCATCTTGTTCCTCTAGTACTGTCTTCTAGTCCTCAAATCTAGTTCTTCCCCATCTAGTTCATTCCTCTCCAGTTCTTACCCATATAGTTCTTCCACTCTCTTTTCTCTTCTCCATCTAGTCCTTCTCTGAAAATAAAACTGCCTCTTTATCCCTTTGACCCTTATCTCTCCAAGCTATCTCTGTTCCTGCCGTTTCTGGCAAGTGCGCTAGGCAACTTGGCTAGGCAACTTCCATCACAGCAAGATGTACCTGTAAGCTCTTTAGTTCTGAGTTAATGGTTAAGAGTGGATATAAAACTAGAGATAAGACTTTGGAAAGGAGAAAGTTAAGCTTAATTATCACATCCACCAGGCCTTCTCAAATAGGTAGTCTGGATGCTTAAGTCTGTTCTTAGAGAGTACAGCGGTATCTCTGATGAGATACTTTCATCCCTCTGGAGATGGACCTGGCAAGATGCTGCTAATGACAATAATTACAAAAAGGCCTGAAATTAGGGATCCTGGTTGCGTTACTGCTCAGAAGGTTATCTAAATATTCCTTTAGTAGAGGGGAAATTGTGGCCAAAGAATGATGAAAAAGCTACAATAGCACAAGAGAAATTCATTGTAGGAAACAGCTAATAATCAAAAGCCAATATCACCAAGACTCCTTGATCCTCAGCTTGACTTCTGGAAGGCCTTTGGCTTCTTCCAGGTATTAGCTTGTCATAATCAGCTGAAATCCTACTTCATGCATTTTTGTGGCTTGCAGTATGTCTCTTTACCAGAACAAAAGCACCACAAAAGCAGATAGTTTACTTGCTATTCTAATCCAGATTCTTTTTGTTTTTATGCCAGGCTTTTACATAGCCCAGGCTGGCCTCAAGCATGCTATCTATCCTAATGATGGCCTTGAATTTCTGATCTTCCTGCTTCCACTTTGCAAGCACTGGCATCATAATTATGCATCACTGTATCTAGTTTTTGTTGTTGTTGTTGTTGTTAATTTCTCAGACTGTTAAAGTAGAACCGGATGCCCAGTTCATTCCAAATAAGTATTCTCTGGATAATTTGTATCACATTTCTCCATATTATTAAAATTCAACAGATAAAGAACTATAGGCAACTGAAGAAAGCTGGGAATAGAAGATGTGGCCTTCCTTGAGGAAGAGCACACCAAATGGCCACTCCTAAAAACATACATACAGGTAGCATTATGTAGACTGAACAATTTATATTTAATAATATATATGTATATACAAATACATATGTGCATGCAATAGCAACTAGTAAAAAAAGAAGCCATGAATTTGAAAGAGAGTGGGCATGGGTCTATGGGAAAGTTTGGAGGGAAGAAGACATTTAAAATTTTTTAATCTTTTGTTCTGTTGGCACTCTGTGTTGAATTTAATATTTTACTGTTGTATGTAGATTTTTGTTATTGTTCTTGGTTTAAAGTTTGCTTTCTAGTCTCCTTAAGGTCTTTGAAGGACTCTTTTGTAAGTCTGTCACCGTGCACAGCACCTGAATAGTGCCATTGTCCTGGGAGAGACATCAGACTTGAAAAGATACAAATATTTTAAACTTGGATACATAGAGAGACATCATGCCCTAACTAATCCTAGTATGTTCACTCCTGGAACAATCTGGAACATTTCTTGGCATGTTCAAAAGAAATGAGACTTAGTATCTGTGAAATTCTTTGTAAAATTTATGTCCAACATGAATCACATAAGAATTTCACTAGCGACTTTTTTTTCTTGAGAATCACTTTGAAAACAGAAACTTGGATTGTAATCAGGAAGGCTTGTGTAGGAAATGAATACATGAGGAACAGGCAGGAGGTGCTGTGGGTGAAACTAGATTCTGCTTCCTTCTGATGGTAGGAAAGCCATGCCAACTAGTGTACTTAGTGAATGCCACAGACATTTTTCTCATTCCTTGTGGGCAAAATGTAGAAGGTTAAGCTCCCCTACGTTGTACCTGTGTGCTAAGCCAATTAACCACAGTACATGTACAGAATAAACACCCACACACATTTTGTAGAATTCAATCCATCAGGAGGGATATTTATCAAGGGCCTCCAGCACCCTATTTTGATTTTTGTTCTTTTCAGTGCTGGGGATGAAACCCAGGTCCTTGTGTATGTTAAGCAGGTGCTCTACACTGCAGCCCTGTGCACATTTTCTTAAAAGACTTGCTCATGCTTGAAAATTAGTGGCAACAGCAGAAATACTATTTTTCTTACATGAAAGAGAATACACTATCAAGGTCTTGAATCAAGAACTTCTAGATTCAAATCCCAGTTCTGCCACCTGTAAATGAATGGCTTGGGACAAGTCACTTAACTTCTCACTATTTTGGTTTGCTAAGGATAAGAAAAACATTGTGCACAATATCAGGGGATGAGATATAGATTCTTATGGATTTACTGATATATATATATATATATATATATATATATATATATATATATATATGCTTTTCCCCTTCATTTTGAAGTTCACATTCTATATTTTAAAGCCAGCTTTCTCCAAGTATGTTCCACAGAATATGCATTCCACAGTGTGCTCCATAAATACTTCTCTTTTGTAGATTCATCATGGCAGGTAGCATATTTGGCATTTCCCAGTATAATCTGAAAAGGATCATTATTTTTTTCTCATGGCACTACAACTTACAAGTGTTCTTGGCACCTCTGTGATAAAACATGTTATGAGAATGGCCATTTAGAGCTCTGTTAGACCAGAAGCACACAGAATTCATCAGTAATGAGAAATGTTATTGGTGATGGTAGACTATCTTATCTGGAAAACTGGAGGTCCTAAGTCATGTACAGACATGCTCTACTTGTAATGGCCTCTGTGTTTTTAATAAGCAGGAAAATAATTATATTTATCTCTATTTTTTGCTAAACATCTTGTTTTTCCATTGGCCCCTTCTACTTGTTACTTATCTTTTATTTTCTTTTTTCAACCTCAACTCTCCTTCATTTTGAGTATTTAAGTGGGGAGGTTCCCTTCTTCACAATATCCCTGATAGGTGTCATTTTCAATAGTGGTGACTCATGAATGATGAGACCAGAACACTTTAAACATTGATTATAACAAGAGAGGCAACAAGTTATTGCTTGAAGTTGAATTTACTAAGAGATGAGATAACCCAGTTGCTATAAAAAAGTATGACTTGTAGTTTCTTTGAAACTTCTTATAATCCTCTCATTCATTTATTTAAATTGTTTTGAGTACTTCTCATCATTACAAAACAGAGAAATTTCTCCATCAACATTTCATGGATTGCTCAGAAAAACAGTCAGTGAATTTTTAAAGATAAGTAAGCTAGCATGACATTTCAAGTAAAATAATAAGAATGATAAAGTTGGGCTGGGGAACTACCTCAGTGGTTGTGGTAGTTTAAATTTAATCAGCCCCCATAATCTCATAGGGAGTGGCACTATTAAGAGGTATCACTCTATTGGAGTGGGTATGATCTTTTTTGAGGAAGTGTGTCATTGCAGGATTGGGCTTCGAGGTTTCCTATGTTCAGGATACTGCCCATTGTTAGTTGACTTCCTGTTGCCTGCAAGATTTAGGTAGGATTCTCAGCTACCAGCACCACCTCTGCCTGCACACTGCCACACTCCCTGTCCTGATGATAATAGACTGAACCTCTGAAACTGTAAATGAGCTACCCTAATTAAATGTTCTCTTTATAAGAGTTGCCGTGGTCATGGTGTCTCTTCACAGCAATAAGAACTCTAATACAGTTGTTCAGAGCACTTCCAGCTCTTTCAGAGTAACTAAGTTCAGCTTTCAGCACCCACAGCCATACAACCCACAACCACCTGTAACTCCAGCTCCAGGGGACCTAATGCCCTTTTCTGGTATCTATGTGTTGCTGGAGGGCTTCTCTCCAGGTTCCACCAAGCCCTGCAGTCCCATAATCCACATATAAAATAATCACTCAGAGGCTTATATCACTTATAAACTGTATGGCTGTGGCAGGCTTCTTGCTAACTGTTCTTATATCTTAAATTAACCCATTTCTATAAATCTATACCTTGCCACGTGGCTGGTGGCTTACCGGCGTCTTTACATGCTGCTTGTCCTGGCAGTGGCTGCAGTGTCTCTCCCTCCTTCTTCCTGTTTCCCCAATTCTCATCTCTCTTTGTCCCACCTATACTTCCTGCCTGGTCACTGGCCATCAGTGTTTTATTTATATAGAGTGATATCCACAGCATCTATGGGCACTAAACTTACATGTATATACCCACATGGAAAAACATACATGAGAAATAAAACAAAAAATAAAAAGATAAAGCTGTCTGCCACTCATCCACCCTCCAAAAGAAAGGAATGAAGGAAGGAAAGAAGGTAGGAAGACCACAGAAACATTGATACCCCCATACAAATAAGAGAAATACATGAGAATATCAAAAAGTTGAAAGAACAAAATAATAATTGATATAAAGATTGCTAAGAAATATTCTGTAACATAAAAGAAATTATAAAATGATGTAAATAGACCTTAAAAGAAAAAATAATGATAAAAAGAAAATGTTTTTGACCTTTCCCTTAGCAACAGATGGAGAAGAAAGTCTGTTCATTGCTGAGGCCAAAAGACAAAGGCTCCAACTGAATGTTTCATTTTTCCTCTCAAATAAAGCAGTTGTCTCCAAAACCCTTAGGACTGAAAAGTGAATTCAACAAAGTTGTTGAATGTAAAAATCAGCATGTAGCTGGGCCTCACACTGGGAAACCTGCGAAGTGTGCACCGCCATTTTTGTGCTTCCTGTCCTGCGGCAGCCGTCTCTTCACCTCTTGACAAGTAAGGTTTGGAAGAAGTGGCCTGTGGTGACCCTGAATTCTTACTTTTTTGAGGATGAGAAAGAAGAAAATTCCAAACCCATTGGTTGTTACCCGGTTCCCTATAAGAAGAACATACCCTTTGACATTGTAGAGCTCATGGAAGAGATGAAAAGAACGACAGGATTTTTACCAAATATATTTAAAGTGTTGTCTTACCGGCCTTCGGAATTCAGAGCTTTCTTTGCGTACTACAATGCCATCTATAATAAAGAAACAGGTTGGCTCAGCAAAGCTGACAAGGAACTCATCATCGTAGTGACCAGCCTGGCTGAAAGGTGCCTGTACAGCGTTGTTGTCCACAGTGCCCTCTACAGGGTCTACTCGAAGAACCCAGGACTCTCTGACCAGGCCTGTATAAACTGGAAAAAGTCTGACCTCCCTGCTAGAGAAAAAGCAATGGTCGAGTTTGCACTTGCTGTTTCCCAAGCTGATGACATAACAGATGACCATTTCAAAAAGCTGGAAATGCATGGCTTTAATAGAGAAGATGCCTGGGACATAGCTACCATTACAGCTTTCTATGCTATGGCCAACCGCCTTGTTCATTTTATCGACATCATTCCTAACAAGGGATACTATTCATTGGGTAGAAACAGTGATACTAAACAGATAGAGAATGAACGTACTGCTCCGAAAATATAAAAGCCTGACAGGAAAGGCCAGTATTTATCATTTCAGTTATGTTGTATTAGAAGACATCAGTTGGATAGCAATTCACAATAAATACAAAAACATCTAATTATTGATTAGAGAAAAAAAATGTTCCCCACCTGCCTGATAAAGTCCCTGAGTGTCCAGGGACATGTGATACTTGGGACTTGAGGACACAGTTCAGAAAACCTTTGTTGATTATTCACTTCCATTAAGATCCAAAAAGACTATAAGGCAAACGGGTTCTGATGATGCTTTAAATATGAGTAGACATCTAATTGAATTTTGGCTACTAAAGTTGAAAATTTTTTAGCTTTCCAAAAGGTATTACCTAGAAATTGGTCAATATAGACTCATTTGAAGTCAACTACTTATTAACATGGTTGTCTGTATAGACTCTCAAATGTAGGGTCGACAGGAACAGGCACAGATAAATTTTATTTCTATTTTTAGTGCCCTCTCAATTTTTTTAACTGATGTTATAGAATCTTAGTCTTATGTAATATGCTCTTATTTTAGATTTTAGTAAAAAAAAATATTTGGAATAAAACAGTATTCACATACTAAATAAAAAAATCAGCATGTAGAAATCAATACCACCTCTATATGTTAGTAGTGACTTACCTGAAAAAGAAATTAAATTTGACCAAAGGGGAGAAAAGACATCTGGTCCCCATAAGCAAAGTATAAAACATTGATGAAATCAATTGGAGAGGATGCACACTTGAACGGGAAGAACAGTATTTTCAAAATGTCCACATTATACAAATACCACTGAGCTAATGCTGTGCTTGAAATCTTTACAATCTGTCCACACTACAGATTCAAAGTAATCCTTATGGCAATACCAATGGCATTCTTCATACAGCTTAAAAAAATAACAAAAAACAAAATCTCAAACAATTTTGTATGGAAACACACAAAAACCTGAAAAGTCTAAGCTATATTGAGGAAGAAGAATGAAGCAGGGGTCATTTATCCCATCTGATATGGTGATATATTGTGTCCCCCAAAATATTGTGTACCCTAATAAAGCTTATCTGAGGATTACAGGAAAAAGCCAGCCACTATATTAAACATAGAAGTCAGGCAATGGTAGCACATGCCTTTAATCCTAGCATTTGGGAGGCAGAGATCTGTTCAAATCTCTGTGCGTTCAAGGCCACACTGAGGAACAGAGTCAGGCATGGTGACACACTGACCATAGAGGTCTGGATGTCTGTACAGACAGACAGGAAGTCATGTAGCTGGGCAGAGAGAAGAAGTTAGGTGCAGAACAGAAAGGCATATAGGCATGAGTATATAGGAAGTAGCTCTCATTGGCAGAGAATTTCCAAATGCTTTTCTGATCTCTCAGATTTTACCCCAATATCTGGCTCAGGGTTTTTTTTTATTAATAAGACTGTTTAGAAATTCATCTTACAATCTGACTTCTAAACACACTACAAACATGTAGTAATCAAGGCAGACAAGTATTGGCATAAAAGCAGACATAGAGACCAATGGGATAGAAGTACAAGTCCAGAAGCAAACCTATAGTCAAATGATTTTCAACTAAAGTATTGAAAATGCTTCCAGGAAAAGAAAATGTTTTCAATAAACATTGCTTGGAAAATTATTCATCTTCACACAGAAGAAATAAACTAGACCCTTACCTATCATCATTTATAATAATAAAGTAAACATGGAGTGAAAGCTTAAATGTAAGATATAAAACTAACAGAAAAAAATAGAAAAAGCTTCAATACATTGGAATGGGCAAATAATTTTTTTGGTCAAAACACAGGGAACAAAAGCAAAACCAGATCACATAAAACTAGAACCTTTCTGCACAGTAAAGTTGCAATCAACAAGATAAAGAGATAACCCACAGAACTAGAGACAGTATTTTCAGACTGCACACCTGAAAAGGGGTTAATATCCAGAATATGTAAGAATTCAAATAACAGCAAAAACAAAAGCACATAATCTGATTATAAAGTGGAGGATAGACCTAAGCAAGCATTTCTCAAATGATGCATGAATGGCTAACACATGCATAAAAAATTCAGTACTATTAAATATTAGAAATGTACATTGAGACTGCAATGAAATATCACCACACTTTATTCAGGAAGCAGAGGCAGGTGCCTCTGTGAGTTCGAAGCCAGTCTGGTCTACAGAGCAAGTTTCAGAACAGCTAGGACTGTTACACAGAGAAACCCTGTCTCAAAAACACCAAAAAAGAAAAAAAGAAAGAAAAAAGAAATATCAATATATTTTAGTAGGAATAGCTGGAAAGAATAATACTCAACTTCATATGGAAAAACAAAAACCCAGGATAGCCAAAAGAATCCTGTACAATAAAACAACCTCTGGAGGCATCACAATCCCTGACTTCAAGCTCTACTATAGAGCTACAGTAATAAAAACAGCTTGGTATTGGCATAAAAACCGACATGTGGACCAATGGAATCGAATTGAAGACCCTGACATTAACCCACACACCTATGAACATATAATTTTTGACAAAGAAGACAAAAGTGTACAATGGAAAAAAGAAAGCATCTTCAACAAATGGTGCTGGCATAACTGGATATCAACGTGTAGAAGGCTGCAAATAGATCCATATCTGTCACCGTGCACAAAACTTAAGTCCAAGTGGATCAAGGACCTCAACATAAATCCAGCTACTCTGAACCTGCTAGAAGAGAAAGTAGGAAGTAGTCTTGAACGCACTGGCATAGGAGATCACTTCCTAAATATAACACCAGTAGCACAGACACTGAGACAAACAATCAATCAATGGGACCTCTTGAAACTCTAAAGCTTTTGTAGGGCAAAGGATATGGTCAACAAGGCAAAGCGACAGCCTACAGAATGGGAAAAGATCTTCACCAACCCCACATGTGACAGAGGACTGATATCCAGAATATATAAGGAACTCAAGAAATTAGACATCAAAACAACCAACAGTCCAATTGAGAAATGGGCTTTAGAACTAAACAGAGAATTCTCAACAGAGGAAAATCAAATGGTTGAAAGACATTTAAGGAATTGCTCAACATCCCTAATCATCAAGGAAATGCAAATCAAAACAACTCTGAGATACCACCTTACACCTGTCAGAATGGCTAAGATCAAAAACACTGAAGACACTTTATGCTGGAGAGGATGTGGAACTAGGGAACTCTCCTCCACTGCTGGTGGGAATGCAAGCTTGTACAGCCACTTTGGAAATCAATATGGCGCTTTCTTAGAAACTTGGGAATCAATCTCCCCCAAGACCCAGCTATACCACTCCTGGGATATACCCAAGAAATGCTCAATCATACCACAAGAGCACTTGCTCAGCTATGTTCATATCAGCATTGTTTGTAATAGCCAAAACGTGGAAACAACCTAGATGCCCTTCAACTGAAGAATGGATAAATAAATTGTGGCACATATACACAATGGAATACTACTCAGCAGAGAAAAACAATGACATCATGAGGTTTTCAGGCAAATGGATGGATCTAGAAAAAATCATCCTGAGTGAGGTAACCCAGACTCAGAAAGACAAATATGGTATGTACTCACTCATAGGAAGATGCTAGATGTGGAACAAGGATGACTGGACTGCTACTCACATCACCAGTGAGGCTACCTGGAAAACAGGACCTCAAGAAAGACACGGAGAAATGGATGAGATCTACATGAACAGTCTGGACATGAGTGGGAGCAATGAAGGGCTAGGGTCGAGGGAAAGAGTGCAGGAGATCCTAGCTGGATCAAGAAAAGAGAGGGAGAACAAGGAATAGGAGACCATGGTAAATGAAGACCACATGAGAAAAGGAATAAACAAAGAGCTAAAGAGGCCCACAGAAATCCACAAAGATACCCCCACAAAAGACTGCTGGCAATGGTCGGGAGACAGCCCGAACTGACCTACTCTGGTGATGGGATGGCCAAACACCCTAATAGTTGTGCCAGAAACCCCATCCAAGGACTGAGGTATCTGGATGCAGACATTCACAGCTAGGCCCCCTGGTGGAGCGCTGGGGGTCTAATTAGTGAGAAAGAGGAGGGTTTTATATGAGCGAGAATTGTTGAAGCCAAGGTTGGATAAAGCACAGGGACAAATAACCAAATGAATGGAAACACATGAACTATGAATCAAAGGCTGAGGGACCCCCCAGCTGGATCAGGCCCTCTGAATAGGTGAGATAGTCGATTGGTTTGACCTGTTTGGGAGGCATCTAGGCAGTGGTACTAGGTCCTGGGCTCGTTGCATGAGTTAGCTGTTTGAAACCTGGGACTTATGCAGGGATGCTTGGCTCAATCTGGGAGGAGGGGACTGGACCTGCCTGGACTGAGTCTATCAGGTCTATCTCAGTCCTTGGGGGAGACCTGGATCTGGAGGAGGTGGGAATGGGGGGTGGGCTGGGGGGAAGGGGAGGGTGGCACAAAGGGAGAAAACAAGGGAATCTGTGGCTATTATGTAGAACTGAATAGTATTGTAAAATTAAAAAAAAAAAAACCCTCATCCCCAACGTAACACATACCCAGGTTTCCATTCTGAGGTCAGCACATCCTTAAAGTATATAGGCTGATTTAATGCTGTAGTTTTTTTCTATTATCCAATGTCTCTCTGCAGCTGTTGTTCCTTTCTCATTGTCATTAAGAAAATTCAAAGTTTATAGAGCATTATGCAGTCTATTTCTGGGGGTTTTTGTTACCCCTTTCTGTTTATATAACATGTCCTTTAAAGTTCTGTTTGATCTTTCTATAACTGCTTGACCTGTAGGATTATGTGGTATACCTGTAATATGCTTTATATTGTAATAAGCAAAAAACTGTTTCATTTTAACAGAGACATATGATGGAGCATTGTCAGTTTTGATTTGTGCAGGTATACCCATGATGGCCATAACTTCTAACAAATGAGTGATTACAGAATCAGCTTCTTCAGAACTCAAAGCAGTTGCCCATTGAAATCCTGAATAAGTATCAATGGTATGGTGTACATATTACAATTTTCCAAATTCTGCAAAGTGAAACACGTCCTTCTGCCAGATTTGATTCCTCTGAGTACCCTTTGGGTTACATCTTGCTGGTAATAGCTTTTCATTATAGAAGGAATAAGTAGGAAATTTCTTTACTATTTCTTTGCTTGTTACCAGGTTATGGAAAAATCCTTTTTTAAAGCTTTACTATTGACATGATGTTTTTTTATGAAATTCTGAGGCCTCCAGCACATTTCCTATCAATAATTTATCAGTCTCATAATTGCCTTGTGCTAGAGGGCCTGGCAGACAAGTATGGGATCGGATGTGAGTTATATATAAAGGATGACTCCTTTTTCTGATTGTATTTTGTAATTGAATAAATAGTGAAGTTAATGCTGAAGCATCAGGGATAAATTCTGCAGTCTCAATATGTAATACTACTCTTTCAGCATACTGAGAGTCAGTTACTATGTTGAGAGCTTCTGAAAAAAATCCATTAATACCAACAGAATAGTATACATTTCTGATTTTTGAACTGAATTATAAGGACTTTGAACCATTTTACTTAAATTTTCTGATTTGTAACCTGCCTTTCCTTGTTTGTTGGCATCTGTATAAAATGTACAAACTCCAGGTATGGGTTTTTCCCATACAATTCTAGGCAAGATCCAATCAGCTCTCTGTATAAGATCAATTCTTTCGCTTTGGGGATATTTGCTGTTAATTTCTCAAACAAAAAAAATTACTGCAAGCTCTTTGCCAAGGTTCACTTTCTGTCCATAATTTTTCATTGTCCTCCTTAGTTAAAGGTATGACAATTTCTGCTGGGTCTATTCCTGCTAATTGACGAAGTGTCAATTTTCCTTTCCAAATCAAGTCAGATTTTTTCCCCATAAGTTTTTAATTTTTTATTTGGTTTATTTGGTAAAAATATCCATTCCAATATAATATCTTCCCTCTGCATTAATATTCTTGAAGGAGAATGCCTGGAAGGTAAAATAACCAGCTTTGGATCAATACAATCTAGTGCCCTTCATGTACTTTCTTTTCTACCAAGGCCAATTCCTTCTCAGCTTCAAGTGATAATTCTCTTGGACTATTTAAGTCCTTATCACCTTCTAAGGTTTTGAACAAATTATTCATTTCATCATTTTTTTACCCCAACAGTAGTTTGTAGATGAGAAATATCTCAAAATAATATTTGAAAGTCATTAAGAGTCTGTAGTCTATCTCTCCTAATTTGCACCTTTTCGGATCTAATTTTTTGTAGCTCTATTTTATTTCCTAAATAATTAATAGAATCTCCTCTTTGTATCTTTTCAGGAGCAATTTGTAATCCCCAGCAAGGCAAAATTTTCTTTACTTCTTCAAACATTCTTTCTAAAGTATCTGCATTTGAGTCAGCTAGTAAAATATCATCCATTTAATGATAAATTATAGATTTAGGAAATTTTTTATGTAACACTCCCAATGGCTATTGTACAAAATATTGGCACAGAGTTGGGCTACTCAACATTCCCTGTGGGAGGACCCTCCTTTGAAATCTTTTAACCAGTTGAGAATTATTATAAGTAGGCACTGTGAAAGCAAATCTTTCTCTGTCTTTTTCTTGTAAGGGTATAGAAAAGAAACAGTCTTTTAAATCAACAACTATGAGAGGCCATCCTTTTGGTAACAGAGTAGGCAAAGGAATTCCAGATTGTAGAGAGCCCATTGGCTGAATTACTTTGTTAATTGCTCTAAGATCTGTTACCATTTTCCATTCACCAGATTTCTTTTTAATAACAAATACAGGAGAATTCCAAGGGCTGGTTGATTCTTCAATATGCTGAGCATTTAACTGTTCTTCTACCAGCTCTTCTAAAGCCTGGAGTTTCTCTGTTGTTAAGGGCCATTGCTGAACCCATACAGGCTTGTCTGTTAACCATTTTAAAGGTAGAGCTGTTGGTGTCTTTGGAAGATCATCAGTTGTTGTGCCCTGTTCTTGTGTAATATGGATGGCTGTTGACCACTCAGAATAATGCCTTCTAATATTTCTCTCAGAAACATGTGCTAGTTTATGATTTGTTTCTGCGATTGGAGGGACGTTAATCTAAGTATTCCATTGTTGCAACAAGTCTCGACCCCACAGGTTCATAGCTATGTTAGCCACACATGATTTTAATTTTCATCTTTGTCCTTCTGGACCTATACATTAGAGCCATCTTGCACTCTGTGTCACCTGAGATAATGTCCCAATTCCTAACAGTTGAACATTTACCTCCTGAAGCGGCCAAGTTGGATGCCAAAATTCTGGTGCAATTATGGTAACATCTGCACTTGTGTCTATCAGACCAGACAACAAAACACCATTTATTTTTATTGTTAATTTTGGTCTTTGTTCATTAATAGAAGTTTTCCAAAAATTTTCTTTATGTTTTCTCCTGAATTTTCTATTCTCTCTATTTCATCATCCTGACCACCATGATTTATTCCAATAGGCATTTGGTTATTTAATTGCTCTGAGTAACAGTTTCCTCTATGGCTGCAGGAAAGGTTTGAACTGGATTTGCTATGGTGGCCTGCTTGAGGCCCCTCTGGGAGTTTCCCGAAGACTGAGTCAAAGGATTACCTTGTCAGTCCCTTGTTGATCTACATTCATTGGTCCAGTGTTTTCCCTTACCACACCCTCTGCACACTCCAGAAGAAAGGGGCATTCAGTTGCCATTGTTCCTTGAAAAAACATTGTTTCTAGGAATGTACTGTTTACAGTCCCTTTTCAATTGCCCTTGCTTTCCACATCCAAAACATCTAACATTCCTCAAACCTTTTGAAATTGCTTCTCCTGCCCACATATCATCATGTTCATGAGCCTCAACATTAACCGTGTCTCTAATCCAATCTTCCAAAGGTGCAGATCTTGCCTTTAACGGCCTGATTATTCTTTTGCATGCTGCATTCACATTCTCCAAGGCCAAAGATTCAATTTGTATATGACTAGCTTCTGAATCCAGGACCATTCTCTTTACTGCTGAAGCCAGTCTTTGTAAAAAATCTGTGATAGATTCTTTTGGGCCTTGTATAACCTTTGTAAATGACTCAGTTTTTTTTTCTGGTTCCTCAACTCTGTCCCATGCATTCAAGGCTGCCATTCGACTTAAAATTAGGGTTTAGACATCATATAAACATTGTGTTTGTACTGAAGTATATTGGTCTTCTCCAATAAGCTGATCCTGGCAGACTTGTATTCCTTTATTCCTCCATTGTTTTTCTATGATTTTAACCTCATCCTCGAACCAAGTTAGCCACTGGAGCCTTTGACTGGGCTCCAGAACAGCCTCTGCCAGCTCCTGCCAGTCCTGTGGTACAATCCTATTATATGTTGACCAAGAGTTTAACATTTGCTTTACATATGGGAAATGCATGCCATAAGATACTATTGCCTCCTTAAACCTTTGTAAATCTTAAATTGACTATCTTTTTAAATAGTAAAATGAGGATAAACATAGTAATAAACTGCATAATTCAATCAACATTAATCTTCTCATATAGTTGTTCCATTGTGAGACTGCCTAAAATTTCAAACAAAACCCAATTTTCTTCCAATGTACACATAAACCCATTTTTTTAAATGTGGAATAAGTTTCTCTTTTAAATAGTTTCCTTTAAAATATCTGATATATTAAGTGACTTACCAAGGCTGTGTAGAACAGCAGAAATCATCGGAGGGAATTTCAGAACAGCCACCTAGTGTCCGAGGTGTGAATCCAGAGAGAGAGAGAGAGAGAGAGAGAGAGAGAGAGAGAGAGAGAGAGAGAGAAAGCATTGCCATAATGTCTGCCTAAGAGCTTGAATCCAGCTACGTGTTCCCACTTGAGTGGAGGAGTCAAGCCATGGCTCTGGCTTCCTTAAGCTCCCACCACGTGCGTTGGCTTTACAGGCGGGGCCTTGTTCAGCAGGGCAGGCCTGAGTTGTTTATAGCACTGGCTTTAAGCTAACTGCTTGGGGCTATGGTCAGTCTGGCCTGAGGCCAAGCCGACCTGGACCCAGGCTATGGAGCCAGCTGCCCAGCAGGAAACTGGACCTTCTGCCAAGCCAAGCCAAGTGGTTTTTAATGGATTCTTGTCATGTTAGGCACCAAATGTAGATGTAACTAGCCGTCTTATTAAATAAGAAACAGAACCAATGCAAAGAAGAAAGCCAAGAGATCAGAGCTAAGAGCCTTACCCGCCTGCTGCAGCTAACCTCTTTAGCCAAGAGACCTCTCTGAAAGAGACCTACTTCCTGTCTGTTTGTCTTTATATAGAGGGTTGGGGATTTAGCTCAGTGGTAGAGTGCTTGCCTAGCAAACACAAGGCCCTGGGTTTGGTCCTCAGCTCTGGAAAATTTTTTAAAAAAAGATAGGGAAAGTTCTTAAATTTAATGATGAGCATTTACAAAAATTTAACAACTAGTATACTCAACAATAAGGCAAGGAGGAAAAGGTATGGTAATTTAATAGGAAGAAAGTAATATTGCAGATTATTTGTTTTCTACTTGGAAAGTTCCAAGAAAATTTTATGTCTACAAAAACCTCCTAGAATTAACATACGATTTATTTGTCATCACAGGACATAAGCTAAAAGGAAATACATCAATTGTGTCTTTCAGTAGATACTAATCATAAATTTTGGGAACTCATGTTAAAACACAACATCATGTATAACTCTACCAAATAAAAGGAGATAGGTATAAACTTAAGAAAACATCTATAGTATCCCTGTTGCACAGATGACAATATATCAATGAAATAAATCAAAGAAGAGATAAATAAGTGGAGAGATATACTGTGTTCATGGATGTAGGAAAACAAAATGTACTGGAGTCAATTCTCTCTAAGTTGATTCTAGTTTTAATGCATTTGTTGTCAAAATTCCAGCACAAAGTTTATAGACATAGACAAGATGACTCTAAAATTTCAGTGGAAAGGCATGGGCAGCAGTGTAGCTAAACTAAAAAATCCAAAAATAAAGTGTGTGTGTGATGGGGTAACATGCCCGATATTAGGAGCTACTATATACTTATGATAATCCAGGCAGTGTAGTAATGATGGAGTCACAGACTCAGAGCTCAGTAGAGGACACAGTACCCAGGAACAAGACCATCCACACCAATTTGCTAATCTGAGTTTTGATGAAGCTACAAAAGAAGTTCAGCAAATGGTTCTGGAGAAATTAGACATTCATAAGCCAAAGATAATCTCAATTTAATTAGACATTCATAGGCCAAAGGCAATCTCAATTTATCTTATGCTTTATACCATGGCTTCGTAATATGTGGATCATGACCCACATGGGAGTTGAGGAAAATATGGCAATGGCATAGGTTTCTTAGATCATAATGATCAAAACTCAGTTCAAAGTCAGGTGCATAATGAATCTAAGGTGTTTCCAGCAGTGCTCTTCTGGTTGGATATGCCTGGCGTTACAACACTCAACACCAACCAAATGTCTCAGCTCAGAGTCAAGATTGTATTATATCACGGATTGCAGTGCTTTTACCGTACAGTTTTCTGCTCTTGATTTTGGAAAACAAAGACCTTTAATGTTTTTCTACTACCATTCCTCAGCATGTTTGTTTCAAACTAATATATCTTTTTATTGTATTTTGTTAGAATGTTTAATTTTAAAAATTGTTGTTTGAGGGTTGAGAGATAGCTCAGTAAAGTGTTTTCCTTGCAAACATGAAGATTTGACTTCAGTCCTCAGAACCCACATAAAAATGTCAGATACAGTGAACTTGTTAACCCAGTGCTATGGGATAGAAACAAGAGAATCCCTGGAACTTGCTAGCTAGCCAGTCTAGCCTAATTGGTGATCTCAGAGCCAATGAGAGACCCCATGTCAAAAGAAGTGGATGATGTTCCTGAAGGTGACACCTTACTTTTATATACATTTGCATATGTGTATGCATATATGAACACAAGCATGAATATTTAAAAATTGTTATTTGAGTTTTTGACTTGAGTTTCATAAAAATTGTTGAATGAATTTTAAATTGTGACACAGACAGAATTCCCAATAATATCTAAAATAGCCTTAAATACACCTCTGCATATTTATTTTAACTATTTATACAAAGCAATGCTGCAAACATCGATGAATATAAAATAAAATATTGATCACCTCTGTTAAACATTGAAGATCTTGTATATCCTTCACTATCAAATATTTAGTTGAGACTTAATTCTTTATGTAAAAATAAATAAGCACATCCATCTCCATAGCATGCAAAATTACTTTTATCTTTAGTAAATGGTGAAAAAGTATATATATATATATATATATAATTTTAAAATAAATTCCCTTATGATTTGTTACCAGTAAATATTTGACTTGTATATCTGTTTTGTAATACTTATAGACTCCACATAGCGTAAAAATTTCTCAGGAACAACAGGGTTCAGGAGTGGAAAAAAATTTAAGAAGTCAAACTTACACAAAAATTAACTCATAAAAAAAAGCAAGGACTAGTTTTTAGGATGTATGTATACAAAAAATCAAGCTGAAAATGCAAACCATCCAATTAGAGTGTCAGCTAGACACAAAAAAGATTCAGATGACTAAGACATACAGATGGCAATGAGCACATAATGACACCCAGTATTTCATTAGGAAAGTAGAAATTTAAACCATAATGAGAGATCATACCATAACTAGTAGAATGGCTAAAACAAAAGTTCTAACTACATTAAGTACTAACAAGAAGGTAGAGAAAGTGGATCATTCACACTTTGCTGGTAGGAATGAAAAATGTTATAGTTCTTATGGGAAACAGGCTATGTTTATTAAACTACAAACCTGCAATTACTATAAAACCTAGCAATTATATTTTTAGGCATTTTCTCCAGAGAAACAACAAGCTATGTTCACACACAAACCTGTGTATAATCTTTATAGCAGCTTGGTTATAATAGCCAGAATCTGAGAACAATTCAAATGCCTTTTAAATGGTGAATAACCAACAAACTGTATTATAGCTGTGGAGTGAAATACTATTCAGCAACAAATAGGAAGAGCCTTTATTTTAAATTTTCTGGATAAGAGGCAAATAACCTGGAAATACCTGATCCAGACTCCAACCACTGTTAATCCCACAGATGTGAGGAGAAAGACCACTGATCCAAATCATGGGGAAATTAATTAAAACAAGCAATTAAAGCAAGCTTTTTTTTATTCATTTATACAGGCTGTCTCTCCCTGAAGTGGGGTTCAAGAGATCAGCATTGGACATGGGTAGGATAAGGAGTTTCATAGCTCAGGCGTAGGGGTTTTCCAAATTGGGGATTTGGCAGGCAAATAGGCAGGCTTACAAAAGCAGAACATAAGCATAACAAGTTGGTAATAACCTTCTGATACAAAGACACAATTGCAAGGTGGTCATAATAACCATTTGAAACAGAGGCATGGTTGCCATTTCCTGGAACCATTTATAGCTAAGGTTACAGATGGGGCTTAGCCCAATCCTTGAGAAGCAGATTTAATCATGAACAGGAATGAACCTAGTTTCTCTTTATGATAAGATGGCTTTCAAGCCTAAGATGGAGGCAGGCTGTAACAAAATTCCATTCAGATAGGGTCTGTTGGTACATGTCTTTAATCTCAAGAGGCAGAAACAAGTGGATATCTCTGAGTTTGAGGCCAGTCTGGTAGACATGTGAGTTACAGGCCAGCCAGGGCAACAGAGAAACCCTATTTCTAAATAAATAAATATTAAAAATAAAAATCCCATTCAGATAATATTACTGCATTGACAAACAGAAACATAAAAACAACTTTTATAAAATTAGTGAAGGTAATGCTGTAATTATCATCAGTGTTAGTGGTGTTGAGTCATTTTGCTAAGGCCAGTGTCATAAAACTTTGTACAGAATCATTCTCTTTTACACCGTTTGTTGTCTTGTGATCTATATTAAGATCCTTGATCAGATTTAGTGGTGTTTTTGAATTTTGGCTTCCTAGATGGACCACTAAGCTACTGTCGAAAGATTTGATTCTAATTTTTCCAGTAAAAGCTATTAAGAGAAGTCCTGACAATCAAGAAAAAAACCTAGCCATGTAAAAAAAAAATCATAGCCATGTAATAATTGAATTTAGAATACTGGATGCACTCAGGTCAATTGGTTTAGCTTATTTAGCCTCAGCTGTTTCTTGGGCTGACAAGCCTATGGCCTTTTCTTGGCTAACACTCCGCAGAGCTGAGCTTGCCACGCTCACCCATTTTAGTAGAAGGGTATGGGCAGTCCATGTTAGCATTCAGATGTCTGCTCTGGCCTGCCCTTGGGACCTGGCAGGATATGTCATCATCTACAGCTACTCCCTGTGTGCACGTGCTTGCTAGCATTCAGGCATTATGCTGGCCTGTCCTCAGGGTCCTCAGTTGCAGCCACTAAGAGCAGCCCCTGTGCACATGCGTTTGTCAGTACTCAGATAGTTACACTGGCCTGCTCAGGGTCCAGACAGAATACATCATCAACTACAGCCACTACGTCATTACATAGTCCCTGTGTGCATGCACTACATCCTCTTATAAAAGATAAACCCCTTCTGTCTTCCACCCACTTCTCTCTTCAGCTCTTGACCTCAAAGGCTGCCTCCGTGCCACCTCTTTCCCTTCCCAATAAACCTCCCACATGAATTCTATTGTGTAGTGTGACTTTCTGGGGTCCCTTGGCTCCAACCCACCAGGATCGCCTTCTGCCATTTTTAACTAAACTACAACATTGGTGCCGTGAGATGTCGAAGGCTCTCCTGGTGCTTCCTCCTACCCACTGGCAGTCTGAGGCACACCAGCATACTGGACCCTGAACCCTGTTCTACCTACAACAGCTTCACTTTTCCAATTAGCTGATTGCTGGACTCCCTATCCAACACTGGCAAAGACTGGTAAGTCCCCCTTCTCCATCTCTGGCCATCTCCCATGAGTGAGGATTCGTCTCTTGAGCATGGTTTCTTGACTTTGGGCCCCTCGTGCAACTCTGGTACCAGGTGTCCACGTGTTTCTTGGGCTCAGAGCCTCAGGCCCTATTCTTTGCATGACGATCCACTGGACAGCTTGGGCCCCCTCAATCCTATCCTTCCTGAATTCCTGGGATGCTGGGAATTCCAGGTCCTTGAATCTTGTTTTTTCTACCTCACTCATGGGAAATGCACCTAGCACCATATCTCTAAGCTCCTCTCTGGGATGTCTTTTGGAAAACGTCAGACCTCTATACCTAGAACCTGACTTAAGGGCTTAACTTATCTGCCTTTGCAGTCAGGTCTGGTCTCAATACCCCCTTAGATATCAATCCAAATAGCCACTTACTGGCACCCTATATCCTGACATTTTATGGGACCTTTGCAACTTCTGCCAGTGATCAGATGGATGGAAGAGGGTACCCTATGTCCATGCTTTCTCTTATCTTTACTCCAAACCCTCCTTCTGTTCTTTCTTCCTGTTCTTCGACTCAGCTTCTGCTAGCTATGAAGTCTGTTAAGCTGCATTTCCCCCTTGCATTAGGTGAACTCTCTCAAATAGAAAAAAAAACTGGGGTCTTATACATCTAACTCTGCTTCTTTCATTAAAGAATTCTAATGTTGGTTCCTACAGCCACAGCAGCAGCCTGTCTTTGGCGCCAAAGCAGTTATATGTTGCCAGGTCCCTTTCCACCATCAGCTATGCAACATGTGCCCACTTTAAAAGTGTCTGCCAGGCAGAGGTCGCTCTCTCCACCTCTTCTCTTGCCTCTACTCCTCTCTTTGTTTCTAACTTCCTCTCTTGCCTCTTCTTTTCTCTTTTGCTTCTCTCTCTCTTGTCTGCCTCCCTCTCTCAAGTCCCCATTCTGATGCCGCCTTTCACTCCAAAAGTTTTGCCTTCCATTCAGTACCAGCAGTTGGGTCTCTGGTGGGGCCACTCACCTCTGACCATTCCCCTGGAAGTGAGACTGACCTCAATATACCTTGGACCAGGCAGTCAAGGAATCAAGAAAGAATTCTCGACTTTTTCTTTCCCTTCCCTCTAAAACCTGCTTGTGTCTGTCTGCTCTCCCTCTCTAAATGTCCTGCTTGCTGCAATGTGAGTCAGAGACAGAATAGCCAGCTTCATCTTGCTCAGAACACACCAGTTTTCCTTTCTTTTAATTTATTCAACTCTTGTTTAAGATGTGTGTGTGTGTGTGTGTGTGTGTGTGTGTGTGTGTGTGTGTACACATATGTGACTTGGATTTAACTATATATGTTTGAATGTAAGCTGGATTTAACTTTGTGTGTATGTACTTGGATTCAACTGTGTGTATATGTGCATTAACTATTTTTTAGAAAAACATGTCTTAAACAGCAACCACATCTCTGTCTCTCTCCTCCATCTTGGCTGGTGACCTCATCATAATGTAGACAGCCATGTGGCTGGCAGCCATCTTTTAGTAAGGTTAAAGAGTATACTTCTTAGTCCTAATGAGATCTCTGTTCATTGTTTCTCCTTTTAGACTAAGAAAGCAACAAGTCTCAAATATTTTTGATTGGTATGGACTTTTGTGTTATGATAAAAATTTAAGATTATAAAGATGTATTCAGATTAACAAAAGCTAACTTAGAGATTTACTAATGTACTTATGTCTTTGCCAAATGTTCAACACCAAGCTTCTAAAGAACTTAGATAAGTGACAACATGTGTTTGATAAATAAGGTATTTGATAAATAAGCTATATATTCTATAATGAAATGACTGGTCCCTTGAGAGGGTCCTTTTCCCAGAGGTGGGCATTTGGGCAGAGGCCCCCATGGCTTGTCCAGAGCACTGCTGGCTTCTGGGATCCCTCAGTCCCCAGTCCACAAGCCCTTTGCTCCTGTTGCCATTTGGCCCTGGGATCTTTCCTCTGTCACTATTTTTTGCCTTCTCAGGAGACAGCCTTAGCAGTTTGGAACAAACTTTTTCCACTTTCACCCACAAATGGCTATTGGAGTTTCTTTACTGAGCCAATTATCTATGATTAGAAACTTTTATTTTGATACTTATTCTCACAAGGATGGAATGTAAAGTCCTAGTCTTATGAGAGCTGCTAACATAGTGTAGACTGTCAAGGAATGCAAGTTAATAGTCATCTTATAAATGATCAAATTTGGGCTGGAGAGATGGCTCAGCGGTTAGGAGCACTGGCTGCTCTTCCAGAGGTCCTGAGTTCAATTCCCAGCAACTACATGGTGGCTCACAACCATCTGTAATGAGATCTGGTGCCCTCTTCTGGCCTGCAGGCAAACACGCAGCCAGAACACTGTATACAAAATAAATAAATAAATAAATATTTAAAAAAATAAATGATCAAATTCTTTAATTGTAGTCATGATAAGTACTAATATAATTAATTACAGGGATAAGCCTTAGTCCCTTGTATGTATTTTCAAAGTTAAGCTTAAAACAAGTAACTAGAATCAGAGTTTGTCTGTTCAGACATACTAAATAGGTAGATAGTCCTGAAATACTTCAGAGATCTGCAGAATATGGCATTTAAATGTTTAATTTAAAAAAGAAAGCTTTACATGATAGAGTGACATGTCAGCTCCTGGCAGCACCTCTATTTCCGCCAAAGAAGATGGATGGGTACAGAAGATCCTCCACTCAGAACTTGCTTCAAATGTGGCAATGTCAGCCACTGAGCAAAAACTGCCTTTCACCTCAACTGCCGCCAAGACCCTTTCCAGACTGTGGACAACAGGACACGGGAGACTCGACTGCCTTGAATTGCCTAGATAAGGTAGGCTGGTCCCTCCACAAGTTTCTACTCCACAGGAAAGTCTGTCAGATCTTCTGGACTTGGCAACCAAAGACTGATGCTGCCCTGAGACCTCTGTTCCCAAAGACCATGGAAGACACTGGGGTATCTGTCTAGGTATCCAGCAAGTAAGTCTGTCATTCTTAATACATTCAGAAGCTGCTTGTTCTGCAGCTCACTCAGGTGATATTTCCTTCTCAGAACTCTGATGCTGTTTGATGACTAGTTTAGTGACAGTTTTGTCAGTTTCATAGCAGCAACCAAGGCTTCAGCTACCTCCTCAGTTCTCTATGTAAAATTCAGGTCACAAGCCTCACTCTCCCAGGGATACTACTAAGTCTAGGCACAATTTACCTTGTTAACAGACTCAAAAAGAGATAAACTCACAGAACAGATTTCATTGTAACTTTTTACCATTTCTTTATTTAAAGGAACTAACTTTATAATGACTGCTCTCAGTGGTCAGCCACCTGTATCTCCTAGTGAATTAGATAGAAAGAAGGTGTTTTAAGGTGTAGAGTTTATGTGAAGATATAAAAGCTTAAGATGTGAGGACCTAAGAAAAATGTTTCAAGGTCTAGGAAGGTGGTTTAAGGTTTGTTTATGTGAAGATAGCAAAGCTTAAGTGGTGATAGGGAGAAAGTGATTTGAGATGTATAAAAGAATGAAACATGTTCCAGATTTCTCTCTCTCTGTCTCTCTCTTGCTATACTATTACATTAAGACCCAACAATTGCCGGGCGGTGGTGGTGCACGCCTTTAATCCCAGCACTTGGGAGGCAGAGGCAGGCGGATCTCTGTGAGTTCAAGGCCAGCCTGGTCTACAGAGTGAGTTCCAGGAAAGGCGAAAAGCTACACAGAGAAACCCTGTCTCAAAAAACTAAAAAAAAAAAAAAAGTAATCTAGCTCTGGCAGAGTACTAACCACTATACTACCAAGATCATAGCCACAGTCTCAGGATTTTAAATTCCTTTTGGTTGCTTTCTAATGACTCAAAGGCATAAGTGTACTGCCTTTTCTACAATGTGGATTTCCATACAGATTACAAACAGTGTGATTGCTAATGTGTCTAAAACTTAAATCTTTTTGTAAATTCAAAAATTCTTGTAATCTCCAGGGAGTCGTCTTGCATCCACCTTGAACAGGTCAGATGAACTCCAGATAAGTATTGTCCCCACCTTTCCCTGGCCTTGGGACTTCCCTCCCTCAGCTACCAGGACCTAAGAAAAAATGTTTTCCTCTGAAACTTTACTTTATCTTCTGCTGAAGCATCTTGCCTGGTCCAAGCATCACTGGACAGTGAAGTGAAACAGCCAGCTACCCCAGGACTTGGCCAGCATCCCAGCTTTCTCAGGTCCCCCCCCCAAAGATGCCAATGTCCCCTGGTCAGCAGGAAGCAGTCCCGAGAACATGCGTCCTTATTTCCACCTCACTTGCTACCCCTTTCTAACTCCTCACTTTTTATAATAAACAAAAGGAAGAACGTTAGTATTCAGGCAGTGACATTGGCCTGCTCAGGGTCCTGACAGAATAGGTCATCAGCTATGTTGCTACATAGTTCCTGTGCACATGCACTATACCCCCTTAAAAAGCAAGCTCCACTCGTCTCCTGCTCTCTTCCCACAGCTTCTAGTCTCCAGAGGCTGCCTCTGCATCCTCTTCTCTCCATCCTTCTCTTCTTTTCCCCCATTAAACCTCCCACCTGAGTTCTGTTGCATAATGTGACATTCTGGTGCCCCTTGGCTCCAACCCACCACTCTCTTCCACTGTTTTAACTAACTACAACCGTCCATGTCCATCTGCATCCCTATAGTCTCAGAACTGCAGAGGATGGTGCAGACTTGGCAGTTTCCTTTTATTTCCTGACCAAAAAACTAAAACAAAACAAAAAAATAAAAAAAAAAACAACTCATTGAAGCCTACTATTTATGGTACTATGAAGAAGTACAGGTATTTATGGTATGTTCCAGAGAAATGTGTATTTTAGATGTGTGTGTGTGTGTGTGTGTGTGTGTGTGTGTGTGTTAGATATACAGCACATCCTTTCATTTAGGTGAGCAGTTCTCAAACGAGTGTTCTAGAAAGATGTTTTCAAAGGGGTTACAAGGTCAGTACTATTTGCATATTAATACAAAGGCTGAATACTCTAAGTGTTCACACACACACACACACACACACACACACACACACATACACACACACGTCCTTGCACTGCCTTTCCACTGTGCTGATGTAAGTGCAAGGATACCCACTTGCCTAGTGTGAATCAAGGTAGTGGCAGCACTGTTCTCACAGCCATTGTCTGCTTCATTGTCATTCACAGTAAATACAGAACAGAAAGAAACAAGCAAATCAAAACAAAAGCAAGCTTTAATTTAAAATTCCGTTGAGGAACTGGACAGAGAGCTCAGCAGTCAAGAAAGGTGAACCAAGTTCAGTTCCCAGAATCCTGTTATAGATGGCTTGCAATCACTAGTAACCCCAGTACCTGGGGATCCAAATTTCTCTTCTGGTCCCCTTTTCTGATGCCAGTAGATGCAGACACACACATGGCACACACATACCCATATGCACACATACACACGCGCGCACACACACACACAAATACACAAACACTGGAAAAGACAAAACAAAATAAAATAAGAATGTCCTTAATTCTGCCAGGCATGGTGACACACTCCTGTGATTTCAGAACTGGGGAGTCTGAGACAGAAGTATCACAAATTCAAGAACCAGCCTGGGCTACATAAAGAGACCTAGTCTAAAACCAACAGCAAAGGAACAAACAAAACTGCAATACCCCTGCTTAGGGGAAAGGTATTAAATTTATTAAAGCTCAACCTTTGTACTGAGTAATACTCTTTATGAAAAGTACAAGTAAGCAAATCTACTATACACTGAAATGTGTTAATGGTCTTCAGAAAAGACATGAGCAATGGAGTTGTAAGCTGGACTAGTGGTTATTCCAATTTGGGCATTTGACAGGTATTTTAAATGAACAGGAGGCTGTTGGTAGTGTTTGTTGCTATTGGGCTTCTAAATGTTTTCTCTGCCCTGGTCCCACTTCATCCCTTGCAAGTATATTTTTTTCTAATAAACCATTTCTACTTCTGCTATTATCCATGTCTCTGCTCTTGTTCTGGTAAACAAGAACCCAGAACACTTCTAAGAGATGGCCACAGAACTCTTCTATTAGCTGATATTATGATCCTCCCCAAGGAATACCAATTCTGGTGGCCCTAGATAACATGTTTCAACATAGAAATGGTTATGAGATCTTTATAGTTATAGAACAAAAGAAAGTTATAAATCAGGATACTTTCCACATACATTATAGGAGGGCTACAACAAAGTGGAGGAAAACTCTGCTGTGGGTTCCAGATGCTACCTCATGACATTTGTAGCTCTGAGCTAATACAAGGGCTACTGAGCTGGTGTATTCCAAAGGTTTCACCTGATCATTGAAAAGATATTTGGTCAAACACAGAGATGAGCAAAGACTGGCTATTCCAAAGAGTAAAAGTAGCTCAATTCATTATAGTCAGTAAGTTCTAATTAGTTAATCAGCCAAGTAGAAGCTTTAATAGGTGTTTCTTTGAAAACTTTAGTTCACACTCCGTGGGGCATCATCTGTGCTACACTAATTTTAGTTAACCCCCCCTTTCTTTGCAACTTCTCAGCTACACAGTGTTCTTTCTAGACAGTACAATGTTCCCATTCTAATTTAATTTCCAAGCAGTTGTGATGGTAAACTCAAGTACCATCACTAAACCTATGATCTTAAAGCAAACTCTATTCAAATAATAGAAACATTTGTACTATTATGATCCCCCCAAAACTATTTGTAGAACCAACCAATCTACCTACATAATACAACAATGCTGCACTCACTATGAGAACTTCATAGATTATATTTCCCAGGTCCTCTTTTTTAATTGAAAATAGATTTGTTTCTCATACAGTATATCCTGATAATAGTTTCCTTTCCCCAGGGATCATCTCAGATCATGAGGCTTGGAAGAAAGTACCTTTACCCACTGAGCCTCCTCACTGGTCTATATCTTTTTCATTTTTTCCTTTTCTTGAAAATAGATTTTTTTCTCATACAATATATCCTTATTATAGTTTCCCCTTCTCTACTCCTCCCAGTTCCTCCTGACCTTCCCTCCCCTTCAGATTCTCTCTTCTATCTTTCATTAGAAAAGAACAGATTTCTAAGAGATAAAAGTCAAACATGACAAATAAAATATAATAAGATGAAGCAAAAACATCATATCAAAGTTGGACATGGCAACCAAAAAAGAGGAAGAGTCCCAAGAGCAGGCACAAAAGTCAGAAACCCACTCATTCTCACAGTCAGGAGTTCCATAAAAATCCCAAGCTAATAGCTGTAATATATAGGCAGAGGACTTGTTGTAGACCCATGGTGGTCCTGTGCTCGCTGCTTTAGTCTCTGGGAGTTCATATAAGTGCCCTTCTTAGTTGATTCAGAGAGCCTTGTTCTCCTGATGGTCTCCATTACCTCTGGCTCTTACAGTAATTCTGCCTCCTCTTCTTTGGGATTCTCTAAGCTCTGAGGGGAGAGATTTGATGGAGACATCAAATTTAGATTCTCTGTGTGATATCTTACTGTAAGTCTCTGCATTTGTTCCCATCTACTGCCAGAAGAAGTCTTTCTGATGGTGACTGTATAAGGCACTGATCTATGAGTATTGCAGAATACCATTAGGAAACATTTTATTGATTTTTTTTTTAGAGCAGTGGTGTTTGACTTTACCTTATGACTCTGGTTCTTGGTTACCCAAGCAATGTCTGATATGGGTTCCTTCTTATGGAGTGGGCCTTAAGTCAAATCAAACATTGGTTAGCTACTCCCAGAAGTTCTGTGTCACCATTGGCCTAGCCTATTTTTCAGGCAGGACAGGTTGTTGGTCAAAGGTTTTGTGGCTGACTTGGTGTCCATGTTTCTCTTTTGGCAGCCTTCAGAGTATCTCTCCACACCAAAGAGAATAGAACATACGGGTGAAGCCTCCATGTAGGTACCAGCTGGACATCTCCATGTTCAGTGAGTTGTATGGATATTGTCCTCAGCAGTGAAGTCTAGACATCAGTTTGTGGAGAGAAACCTATAGTCTTGGCGATAGCCTGGGTTGTATGAGACATCTCTACGGGACCCCTTTGCCTAACAACTCAATTGTATGTAACCCAGTCCCAGTACTGAAAATTTCATTTGGTGACAAGAGATGGCCAATTGGGACTCCGTTTCCCTCATTATTTGAATACTTCATTAGGATCTCCTTCATGAATTTTAGCAAGTTTTCACTGTACTAGGTTTCCACACCTCCCCTCAAATTCCCCTCAATTCTGGTTGTCTTTCTCCATATTCCCTCCCTCAACCCATTTCCCCTCCCCTCCCTACATTATCCTCCTGTACCCATCCCCCTAGCCCCAATCCACCCGTAAAATCTATTCTATTTTCCACTTCCCATGGATATCAATGTGCCTCCCCTAGTCTAATCCTCTACACCTAGCCCCTCTGGATCTATGGATTGTAGTTTGCTTATCATTTATTTAATGGCTAATATCCACTTATAAGTGAATACATACCATATTTATCTTTCTGGGTCTGGGTTACCTCACTTAGGATGATTTTTTTCCCTAGTTCCACTCATTTGCCTGCAAATTTCATGTCATTTTTAACAGCTGAACAATATTCCATTGTGTAAATTACCCCATTTTATTTATCCATTCATATTGAGGGAAATCTAGGTTGTTTCCAATTTCTGAACATTATGAACAGAGCAACAATGAACATGGTTGAGCAAGTGTCCTTGTGGTAAGATACTTCATCCTACCTTTGGTTATATGTCCATGCCCAAGGGTGGTTTAGCTGGATCTTGAGGTAGATTGATTCCCATCTTTCTGAGGAACTGACACAGTGATTTCCTTAGTGGTAGTATGAGTTTGTACTTCCTCCAGCAATGTATGGGTGTTCATCTTGCTCCACATCCTCACCATCATGAACTGTTACCTCTTTTATTGATCTTAGCTGTTCTGACAGGTGTAAGTTGGGATCTCAAAGTAGTTTTGACTTGCATTTCCCCAATGGCTAAGGATGTTGAACATTTCTTTAAGTGTTTCCCAGCCATTTGAGTTTCCTCTTTTGAGAATTCTCCTTAGATCTGTATCCTGGTTTTTTTTTCAATAATTGAGTAAAACCGAAATTTATTATAAGCCACAGTCGTCCTAGCGACCTCCATGCTATATATATATAGCCTCTATGGTTCTATGGGTTGTGGTCTGATTGTTCTTTATTTTATATCTAGAATCCACCTATGAGTGAGTACATACCATGACTGTCTTTCTGGGTTTGGGTTACCTCACTCAGGATGATTTTTTCTAGTCCCATCCATTTGCCTGCAAATTTCATGCTTTCATTGTTTTTCTCTGCTGAGTAGTACTCCATTGTGTATATGTACCACATTTTTTCCATCCATTCTTCCGTTGATGGGCATCTAGGTTGTTCCCAGGTTCTGGCTATTACAAATAGTGCTGCTATGAACATAGCTGAGCATGTATCTTTATGGTATGAATCAGCATTCCTTGGATATATGCTCAAGAGTGGTATGGCTGGGTCTTGAGGTAGTTCGATTCCTAATTTTCTGAGAAACCACCATACTGATTTCCACAGTGGTTGTACAAGCTTGCATTACCACAAACAGTGTAGGAGTGTTCCTTTTGCTCCACATCCTCTCCAACATTGACTGCCATTGGTGTTTTTGATCATAGCCATTCTGACAGGTGTAAGGTGGTATCTCAGAGTCGTTTTGATTTGCATTTCTCTGATGATTAAAGATGTTGAGCATTTCTTTAAATGTCTTTCAGCCATTTGTGACTCTTGTTTTGTGAATTCTGTTTAGCTCTTTAGCCCATTTTTTAATTGGACTGTTCAGTACTTTGATGTCTAGTTTCTTGAGTTCTCTATATATTGTGGAGATCAATCCTCTGTCAGATGTGGGGTTGGTGAAGATCTTTTCCCATTCTGTTGGCTGTCTTTTTGTCTTATTGACTGTGTCTTTTGCCCTGCAAAAGCTTCTCAGTTTCGAGAGGTCTCATTTATTAATTGTTGTGCTCAGGGTCTGTGCTGTTGGTGTTTTATTTAGGAAATGGTCTCCGGGGCCAATGCGTTCAAGAGTGCTTCCTACTTTCTTTTCTATTAAGTTTAGTGTAACTGGATTTATGTTTAGGTCTTTGATCCACTTGGACTTGAGTTTTGTGCATGGTGACAGATATGGATCTATTTGTAATCTTTTACATATTGAGATCCAGTTATGCCAGCACCATTTTTTGAAGATACTTTCTTTTTTCCATTGTATAGTTTTGGCTCCTTTGTCAAAAACCAGGTGCTCATATGTGCATGGATTAATGTCAGGGTCTTCAATTTGATTCCATTGGTCCGTATGTCGGTTTTTATACCAGTACCAAGCTGTTTTTATTACTATAGCTCTGTAGTAGAGTTTGAGGTCAGGGATGGTGATGCCTCCAAAGGTTGCTTTATCGTATAGGATTCTTTTAGCTATCCTGGGTCTTTTGTTTTCCATATAAAGTTGAGTATTTTTCTTTCCAAGTCTGTGAAGAATTGTGTTGGGATTTTGATGGGGATTGCATTGAATCTGTAGATTGCTTTTAGTAAGATTGACATTTTTACTATGTTAATCCTACCTATCCATGAGCATGGGAGATCCTTCAATTTTCTGATATCTTCTTCAATTTCTTTCTTTAGAGATTTAAAGTTCTTATCAAAAAGGTCCTTCACTTGTTTAGTTAGTGTTATCCCAAGGTATTTTATATTATTTGTGGCTATTGTAAAGGGTGATGTTTCTCTGACTTTTTTCTCAGCCCTTTTATCATTTGTGTACAGGAGGGCTACTGATTTTTTTGAGTTGATCTTGTATCCTGCCACTTTACTGAAGGAGTTTATAAGCTGTAGGAGTTCCCTGGTAGAGTTTTTGGGGCCACTTATATATACTATCATATCATCTGCAAATAGTGAAAGTTTGACTTCTTCGTTGCCAATTTATATCCCTTTGATCTCCTTTTGTTGTCTTATTGCTCTAGCTAGAACTTCTAGTACTATATTGAATAAATATGGGGAGAGTGGACAGCCTTGTCTTGTTCCTGAATTTAGTGGTATCGCTTTGAGTTTCTCTCCATTTAATTTGATGTTTGCTGTTGGCTTGCTATAAATTGCTTTTATTATGTTTAGAAATGTTCCTTGTATTCCTGATCTTTCTAAGACCTTTATCATGAAGGGGTGTTGGATTTTGTCAAAGGCTTTTTCAGCATCTAAGGAGATGATCATGTGTTTTTTTTCTTTCAGTTTGTTTATATGGTGTATTACATTGACTGATTTTCGTATGTTGAACCATCCTTGCATCCCTGGGATGAATCCTACTTGGTCGTGATGGATGATTGTTTTGATGTATTCTTGGATTCGGTTTGCCAATATTTTGTTGAGTATTTTTCCATCAATGTTCATGAGGGAGATTGGTCTGTAGTTCTCTTTCTTTGTTGCATCTTTGTGTGGTTTGGGTATCAGGGTAATTGTAGCCTCATAAAAAGAGTTTGGTAGTGTTCCTTCTGTTTCTATTGTGTGGAACACTTTGAAGAGTATTGGTATTAGTTCTTCTTTGAAAGTCTGGTAGAATTCTGCAATGAAATCATCTGGTCCTGGGCTTTTTTTGGTTGGGAGACTTTTGATGACTGTTTCTATTTCTTTAGGGGCTATTGGTCTATTTAAATGGTTTATCTGGTCTTGATTTAATTTTGGTATGTGGTATTTATCCAGAAAATTGTCCATTTCTTCCTGGTTTTCCATTTTTGTGGAGTACAGGTTTTTGAATTATGATCTGATGATTCTCTGGATTTCCTCATTGTCTGTTGTTATGTCTCCCTTTTCACTTCTGATTTTGTGAATTTGGGTGCTCTCTCTTTGCCTTTTGGTTAATTTGGCTAGGGGTTTGTCTATCTTGTTGATTTTTTCAAAGAACCAACTCTTTGTTTCATTGATTTTTTGTACTGTTCTATTGTTTTCTATTTCGTTGATTTCAACCCTCAATTTGATTATTTCCTGGCATCTATTTCTCCTGGGTGAGTTTGTTTCTTTTTGTTCTAGAGCTTTCAGTTGTGCTGTTAATTCATTGGTATGGGATTGCTCCATCTTCTTTATGTGTGCATTTATAGCTATGAATTTTCCTCTTAGCACTGCTTTCATAGTGTCCCATAAGTTTGGGTATGTTGTACTTTCATTTTCATTGAATTCTAGGAAATCTTTAATTTCTTTCTTTATTACTTCCTTGACCCAATTGGTGTTTCAGGTGGGCATTATTCAGTTTCTATGAGTTGTGGGTTTTATATTATTTTTGTTGTTGTTGAGGTCTAACTTTAAGGCATGGTGGTCTGATAAGATACAGGAGGTTATTACAGTTTTTTTGTATCTGTTGAGATTTGTTTTGTGGCCAAGCATGTGGTCAATTTTTGACAAGGTTCCATGGGGTGATGAGAAGAAGGTATATTCTTTTGTGCTAGGATGGAATATTCTGTAGATATCTATTAGGTCTATTTGAGTCATAACATCTGTTAGGTCCTTTATTTCTTTGTTAAGTTCCAGTCTGGTAGATCTGTCTTTTGGTGAGAGTGGTGTGTTAAAATCTCCCACTACTAATGTGTGGGGTTTGATGTGCGTTTTAAACTTTAGTAGTGTTTCTTTTATGAATGTGGGTGCTTTTGTATTTGGAACATAAATGTTTAGAATCGAGACTTCATCTTGGTGGATTTTTCCCGTGATAAATATGTAATGTCCATCCTGATCTCTTTTGATTGATTTTAGTTTGAAGTCTATTTTATTAGATATTAGGATAGCTACACCAGTTTGTTTCTTAGGTCCATTTGCTTGGAAAGCCTTTTCCCAGCCCTTTACTTGGAGGTAGTGTCTGTCTTTGAAGTTAAGGTGTGTTTCTTGTATGCAGCAGATGGATGGGTCCTGTTTTCTTATCCATTCTGTTAGCCTGTGTCTTTTTATAGGTGAGTTGAGACCATTGATATTGATGGATATTAATGACCAGTGATTGTTAATTCCTGTTATTTTTTGTGGTTGTGTTGTGTTGGCCTTCTTTGGTGTATGTTGGTGTGGGATTATCTATTGCTTGATTTTTCATGGATGTGTTTAGCTTCTTTGGGTTGGATTTTCCCTTCTAGTGATTTCTGTAGGGCTGGGTTTGTGGACAGGTATTGATTAAATCTGGTTTTATCCTGGAATATTTTGTTTACTCCTCCTATGGTGAATGAGAGTTTTGCTGGGTATAATAATCTGGGTTGGCATCTGTGGTCTCTTAGTGTCTGCATGAGATTTGTCCATGATCTTCTAGCTTTCATAGTCTCTATTGAGTAGTCTGGTGTTATTCTGATGGGTTTGCCTTTATATGTTACTTGGTCTTTTTCCTTTGCGGCTCTTAAATATTTTTTCTTTGTTCTGTGTGTTTAGTGTTTTGATTATTATGTGGCAAGGGGACTTTTTTTGGATCCAGCCTATTCAGTGTTCTGTAAGCTTCTTGTATCTTCATAGGTATTTCTTTCTTTAGGTTAGGAAAGTTTTCTTCTATGATTTTGTTGAATATATTTTCTGTGCCTTTGAGTTGGTATTCTTCTCCTTCTTCTATCCCTATTATTCTTAGGTTTGGTCTTTTCATGGTGTCCCAAATTTCCTGGACGTTTTGTGTTACGACTTTTTTGTCTTTAGTGTTTCCTTTGACTGATGAATCCATTTTCTGTGTCGTGCCTTCAGTGTCAGAGATTCTGTTTCTTCTCTTGCAATCGGTTGGTTATGCTTGTTTCTGTAGTTCCTGTTCGTTTAGTCAGGATTTCTATTTCCAGCACTCCCTCAGCATGTGTTTTCTTTATTGTCTCAAATTCATTTTTCAGATCTTGGAATGTTTCTTTCATCTGTTTAATTGCTTTTTCTTGGCTTGATTTGATTTCTTCCCATTTTTTGTTCGTTTTTTCTTCCATTTCTTTAAGGGAGTTTTTTATTTCCTCTTTAATGGAGTTATTCATTTCCTCTTTAAGGGAAGTTTTTATTTCCTCTTTAAGGGAGTTTTTCATTTCCTCTTTAAGGAGAGTTTTTATTTCCTCTTTGAGGGAATGTTTTATTTCTTCTTTAAGGGCCTCTATCATCTTCTTAAAGTCATTTTTAGGGTTGATTTCTTCTGTTTCTTCTGTCTTGGTATGTTCAGGTCTTGCAGGTGTAGAATCACTAAGTTCTGATGTTGCCATATAGGTCTTTATGTTGTTGCCTGTATTTTTGCACTGGCGTCTACTCATCTCTTCCTCTGTGCGGTGCAGGTGGTGTCTGTGTCTGAGAGTGCCTCTCTTGTTCTAATATTTAGTCTTGGTTTAGTAGGGGTTCTTGGTTAAATTGGTGCTATTGGGCTATTTCTTCAGGGGCAGCTGATTTCAGTCGGTGAAGTATATACTTATGATTCTGGTGATCTGGTTTAGTGACTGGGTAGCGCCTTCTTCTGTGTTCCCAGGTCACGTTTTTTTCATTTGTCAACTCCTCAGCTGATCTTGTTTCTTCAGACTTCAAACTGTAGGCATCTGAATCCTCTCCCAGATGGGTTTCAGCTGAGTGGGTAGTCTCACCAACACCTCCAAGTTGTTGGGTTTCACAGGATCAGCAGTTGGGCCCTGGGTTGTCCTCAGACCGAGTGTTCAGATTTGTTCTGGTTCTGTCCCATGGATATCGCTTCTTCCCCAGGTGTTGGGGTTAGAGGTGTCCCTGTTCCAAGCTGTGTCTGCTTGTCTCCGTCCCTGGGCCTGTCTGCCTCTGCGGGCCGCCGCTGGGCCTGTATGTCCCTGCAGGCTGCTGCCACGGGCCTACCTACCTCTGCTTGTCACTGCCGCTGGGCCCGTCTACCTCTGCGGGCCGCCACCAGGCCTGTGTGTCTCTTCCAGCTGCCACCGGGCCTGTATGTGGGCCGCCGCTGCGGACCTACCTGTGTCTGCTTGTCTCCGCTACGTGGCCTGTCTACCTCTGTGGGCTGCCACCACAGGCCTACCTGTGTCTGCTTCTTTCCACCGCCAGGCCTGTCTACCTCTGTGGGCCACCGCTGGGCCTGAATGTCTCTGCCAGCTGCCGCTGCCAGGCCCGTCTACCTCTGCAGGCCACTGCCGTGAGCCTACCTGCGTCTGCTTGTCTCTGCCGGCAGGCCTGTCTACCTCTGTGGGCCACCGCTGGGCCTGTATGTCTCTGCCGGCTGCCACCGGGCCTGAATGTCCCTGTCGGCCACCGCTGGTGGGCCCATCTACCTCTGTGGGCCGCTGCCACAGGCCTACCTGCGTCTGCTTGTCTCTGCTGCCAGGCCTGTCTACCTCTGTGGGCCGCCGCTGTGGGCCTATCTGCCCTGTATCCTGGTTTTAAATTGGATTCTTTGGTTTGTTGATATGCAGTTTCTTCAGTTCTTTATATATGTTGGATATTAGTCCTCTGTCACATATGAAGTCAGTGAAGATCTTTTCCCATTCTCTAGGCTACCACATAGCCCTATTGATGATATCCTTTGCCTTACAGAAGCTTTTCAGTTTCATGAGATCTCATTCACTAGTTGTCAATCTCAGTGTCTGTGCTATCAGTATTCTGTTCAGGAAATTGTCTCCTATGTCAATGTGTTCACGGCTATTCCCCCTTTTCTCTTCTATCAGGTTCAGTGTGTCTGGTTTTATGTTGAGGTCTTTGATCCACTTGGATTTGAGTTTTGTGAATGGTGAGAAGCATGGATCTATTTGCATTTTTCTGCATGAATCCATCCAGTTTGATGAGCACCATTTGTTGGGGATGCTGTCTTTTTTTCCAGTGTGTATTTCTGCCTTCTTGGTCAAAAATCAGATATCCTTAAGTGTGTAGCTTTATATCTGGGTCTTTAATTTGATTCTAATGATCATTCTTCAGTTGAAGGGCATCTTGGTTGTTTCCAGGTTTTGGCTATTGCAAACAATGCTGATATGAACATAGCTGAGCAAGTGCTCTTGTGGTATGATTGAGCATTTCTTGGGTATATGCCCAAGAGTGGTAGAGCTGGATCTTGGGGGAGATTGATTCCCAATTTTCTAAGAAAGCGCCATATTGATTTCCAAAGTGGTTGTACAAGCTTGCATTCCCACCAGCAGTGGAGGAGAGTTCCCCTAGTTCCACATCCTCTCCAGAATAAAGTGTCCTCAGTGTTTTTGATCTTAGCCATTCTGACAGGCGTAAGGTTGTATCCCAGAGTTGTTTTGATTTGCATTTCCCTGATGATTAGGGATGTTGAGCAATTCCTTATATGTCTTTCAGCCATTCGAGTTTCCTCTGTTGAGAATTCTCTGTTTAGTTCTATAGCCCATTTCTTAAATGGACTGTTGGTCGTTTTGATGTCTAATTTCACATATACACAATGGAATACTACTCAGCAGAGAAAAACAATGACATCATGAGGTTTGCAGGCAAATGGATGGATCTAGGAAAAAATCCCCCTGAGTGAGGTAACCCAGACTCAGAAAGACAAATATGGTATGTACTCACTCATAGGAGGATACTAGATGTGGAACAAGGATGACTGGACTGCTACTCACATCACCAGGGAGGCTACCTGGAAAACAGGACCCCAAGAAAGACATGAAGATTGCCCAATGACGGAGAAATGGCTGAGATCAACATGAACAACCTGGACATGAGTGAGAGTAATGAAGGGCAAGGGTCGAGGGAAAGAGAGCCTGTGGGAGCAGGAGATCCCAGCTGGATCAAGAACAGAGAGGGAGAACAAGGAATAGGAGACCATGGTAAATGGAAACCATGTGAGAAAAGGAAGAAACAAAGTACTAGAGAGGCCCACAGAAATCTACAAATATACTCCCACAATAGATGGCTGGCCATGGTCGAGAGACAGCCAGAACTGACCTACTCTGGTGATGGGATGGCCAAACACCCTAATAGTCATGCCAGAAACCCCATCCAAGGACTGAGGAATCTGGATGTGGAGATCCACTGCTAGGCCCTGGGTGGAGCTCCGGGAGTCCAATTAGTGAGAAAGAGAAGGGTTTATATGAGCGAAAATTGTTGAAACCAAGGTTGGATAAAGCACAGGGACAAATAGCCAAACAAATGGAAACAAATGAACTATGAACCAATGGCTGAGGGGCCCCCAACTGGATCAGGCCCTCTGAATAGATCTCTGAAGTATTCTAAGGCCACCTGGCCAAACATCCTAATTGTCATACTAGAAACCCCATCCAATGACTGAGGGAACCGGATGCAGAGATCCATGGTCAGGCCCCAGGTGGAGCTCCAGGAGTCCAATTAGTGAGAAAGGAGGGTTTGTATGAGTGAGAATTGTTGAAACCAAGGTTGGAAAAAGCACAGGGACAAATATGAAAACGAAAGGACACACATAAACTATGAACCAATAGCTGAGGAGCCCCCAACTGGATCAGGCCCTCCAGGTAAATAAGACAGTTGATTAGCTTGATCTGCTTGGGAGGCATCCAGACAGTGGGACCGGGTCCTGTCCTCAGTGCATGAACTGGAAGTTTGTAACCTGGGGCTTATACAGGGACACTTGGCTCAGCCTGGGAGGAGGGGACTGGACCTGCCTAGACTGAATCTACCAGGTTGAATTCAATCCTCGGGGGAGTCTTTGCCCTGGAGGAGATGGGAATGGGGGGTGGGCTGGGAGGAAGGCAGGGGTGGGGCTGGGTGGGGTGGGGTGGAATGGGAGGGGGGAGAACAAGGGAATCTGTGGCTGATATGTAAAATTAAATTTAATAAATAAATTTTAAAAATAAAAAAAATGATTCTAATGATCAATGTCTCTGTTTTTATGCCAACACCATGCAGTTTTATTACTATACTTCTGTAGTACAGCAGGAATGGTGATATCTCTGAGAAGTGTATTATTCTTCACAATTTTTTTTTTAAGCTATCCGGGAATTTCTGTTTTTCCATATGAGGTTGAGTATTGTCCTTTTAAGGTCTGTAAAGAACTGTGTTAGAATTTTGATGGGGATTGTATTGAATCTGTAGATTGCTTTTGGTAGGATGGTCATTTTTACTATGTTGATCCTGTTGATCCATGAGTATGGGAGATCTTTCCATCTTCTGATATTGCTTTTCAATTTCTTTCTTCAAATCTTCGAAGTTTTTGAAGTCTTTTACTTGTTGGTTAGAGTTACTCCAAGATGTTTTATATTGTTTGTAGCTGGTTGCTTATGTATACTATCATATCATCTGCAAATAATGATACTTTGATGTAGCATGAATTCACAGCCACAGCCACCACCTCTTACCTCAACAACTCTTCAGCCTGAAAAAGACTGAACTCCTGCCTCCTCCCCCTTATATTCCTTTCTTCACCCAGTCATATCACTTCCTGTTTTCATCTCCCTAGTTATGTGATTAAAAGCATGAGATCCCAAGTGCTGCAATCAAAGGTATATGCCACCACTGCCTGGCTCTATTTCTTTTTTAACCTGGATCAGTCTTGTGTAGCCCAGGGTGGCCTTGAACTCACAGAGATCTGTCTGCCTCTACCTCCTGAGTGCTGGGATTAAAGGTGTGTGTCACAACTGCCTGGTCTCTATGGCTAGCTAGTGGCTTAGCTCCACACTCTGATCTTCAGGTAAGCTTTATTTGTTAGATCACAAACAAATATCACCACACTTTGACTTCCTCCTTTCCAGCTTGTATTCCCTTGATCCTCCTTCAGTTGTCCTATTGCCATAATGAGCCTTTTCCTGTCCAGCCAGCCAGCTCCCAAATAATGACAAGGAGACTTCTTATTAATTATGAAAGCTGACCTATAGCTGAAGCTTGTTCTACTAGCTCTTATAGCTTAAATTATCCTGCTTTTATTAATCTGTGTTGCCATGTGACTTTCTACCTTTCTTTCATTCTGTATGTCTGACTCCCTCCATGTCTTCTTGGTGTCTCCTTTGCCCCTTAATTATTTCCTCCTATTTCCTCTCTCTGCTGAGAAGTCCTGTCTATACTCTCTCCTGCATAGCTATTGGTCATTGAGGTTTTTATTATACCAAACACAGGAATGTATCTTCACAAGGCGTACAAATATCCCACAACATATTGCTCCAGATAGAACTTCAAGTCCTATATTGAATAGATATAAAATAGCCTTGTCTTGTTCCTGATTTTAGTGGAATTGCTTTGAGTCTCTTTCTATATAAGTTAATTTTGGCTATAGGCTTGCTGTAAATTGCCTTTATTATGTTTAGATATGTTCCTTATAAGCCTAATCTCTTCAGAACTTTTATTGTGAAGGAATGTTGGATTTTGTCAAGGCCTTTTCTACTTCTCATGAGATGATCATGTGGGATTTTTCTAACAGTTTGTTTATATGGTGGATTACATTAACAGGTTTTTGTAAGTTGAGCCATTCCTGCATCTCTGAGATGAAGCCTACTTGATCATTGTGCATGATCTTTTTGATGAGTTCTTAGATTCAGTTTGTGAATATTTTATTGAGTATTGTTGCATCTATGTTCATGAGGGAAACTGGTCTGTTGAGTCTTTGTGTGGTTTGGGTATCAGGGTAACTGTGGCCTCATAAAATGAATTCAGCAATATTCCTTCAGTTTCTGTTTTATGAAATAATTTGAGGAGTATTTGAACTAATTCTTCTTTGAGAGTCTGGTACAATTCTGCACGAAAACCATCTGGTTCTGTTTTTTGTTGTTGTTGTTGTTGTTGGGATTTTTTGGAAGGTAGGAGAATTTTAATGATTGTTTCTATTTCCTTGGGGGTTATAGGTCTATTTTAGTTGTATATTTGATCTTGATTTAACTTTGGTAAGTGGTACCTATCAAGAAATTATCCATTTCTTTTAGATTTTCCAGTTTGATGGAGCATGGGTTTTTAAAGTATTTCCTTGTGGTTCTCTGGATTTCTTGGTGTCTGTTGTTATGTCCTGTTTAAATTTCTGATTTTGTTAATTTGTATTCTCTCTCTCTCTCTCTCTCTCTCTCTCTCTCTCTCTCTCTCTCTCTGTGTGTGTGTGTGTGTGTGTGTGTGTGTGTGTGTGTATTTCTGTCTGTCTGTCTGCCTTTTAGTTAATTTGATTAAGGCTTTGTCTATCTTCTTTATTTTATCAAACAACCAACTCTTTGTTTCATTTATTCTTTGTATTTTTTTATTTTTATTGATTCCATCCTTCTGTGTGATTATTTCTTGCCATCTACTCCTCTTTGATGTGCTTGCTTCTTTTTGTTCTAGAGCTTTCAGGTGGACTTTTAAGTTACTAGTATGAGGTCACTCCAATTTTTTTTCATGTGGGCACTTAGTGCTCTGAACTTTCCTTTTAGCACAACTCTCATTGTGTCCCATAAGTTTGGGTATGTGGTGCATTCATTTTCATTGATAAAGTCATTTCTTTCTTATCTCTGTCTTGACCCAGTACATTTTCATTCAGTACAGAGTTCTTCAGTTTCCATGAGTTTGTAAACATTCTCTTATTTCTATTGCTGATATCCAGCTTTAATTTCTGGTAGAATGATAGGATACAAGGAGTTATTTCAATTTTTGTATATCTTATGATTTGCTTTGTTCCGAGTATGTGGCCAGTTTTGGAAAATGTTCCATGTGGTACTGAGAAGAAGGTATATTCTTTTGTGTTTGGATGAAATATTCTGTAAATATCTACTAGGTCCATTTGATTTATTATGTCAGTTAGCTCCAGTATTATTGTTATACGGATGACCTAACTATTGGATTTTTGAAGTCTCCTACTATCAGTGTGTGTGGGCCACTATGTGGTTTAAGTTGTAGTAGTGTTTCTTTTACAAGTGAAGGACCTGTATGACAAGAATTTTAAGTCCCTGAAAAAAAAAAGAAATTGAAGAAGATGTCAGAAAATGGAAAGATCTCCCATGCTCATGGATAGGTAGGATTAACACAGTAAAAATGGCAATCTTACCAAAAGCAATCTACAGATTCAATACAATCCCCATCAAAATAACAACACAATTCTTCACAGACCTGCAAAGAACAATACTGAACTTCAAATGGAAAAACAAAAAACCCAGGATAGCCAAAAGAATCCTGTACAATAAAAGAACCTCTGGAGGCATCACAACCCCTGACTTCAAGCTCAACTATAGAGCTACAGTAATAAAAACAGCTTGATACTGGCATAAAAACGGACATGTGGACCAATGGAACCAAACTGAAGACCCTGACATTAATCTGCACACCTATGAACATATAATTTTCGACAAAGAAGCCAAAACTCTACAATGGGAAAAAGAAAGCATCTTCAACAAATGGTGCTGGCATACCTGGATGTCAACATGTAGAAGACTGCAAATAGATCCATATCTGTCACCATGCACAAAACTTAAGTCCAAGTGGATCAAAGACCTCAACATAAATCCAGTTACTCTGAACCTGATAGAAGCGAAAGTAGGAAGTAGTCTTGAACACATTGGCACCAGAGATCACTTCCTAAATATAACACCAGTAGCACAGACACTGAAAGAAACAATTAATTAATAAATGGGACCTCTTGAAACTCTAAAGCTTTTGTAGGGCAAAGGACATGGTCAACAAGACAAAACGACAGCCTACAGAATGGGGAAAGATCTTCACCAACCCCATATATGACAGAGGGCTGATATCCAGAATATATAAAGAACTCAAGAAATTAGACATCAAAATACCCAACAGCCCAATTAAAAAATGAGCTATAGAGCTAAACAGAGAATTTCTCAACAGAAGAAGCTCAGATGGCTAAAAGACATTTAAGGAATTGCTCAGCATCCTTAATCATCAGGGAAATGCAAATCAAAACGACTCTGAGATACCATCTTACACCTGTCAGAATGGCTAAGATCAAAAACACTGAAGACAGCTTATGTTGGAGAGGATGTGGAGCAAGGGAACACTCCTACACTGTTGGTGGGAATGCAAACTTGTACAGCCACTTTGGAAATCAATATGGCACTTTCTTAGAAAATTGGGAATCAACCTCCCTCGAGACCCAGCTATACCACTCTTGGGCATATACCCAAGGAATACTCAAACATACCACAAGGACACATGCTCAACTGTGTTCATAGCAGCATTATTTGTAATAGCCAGAACCTGGAAACAATCTAGATGCTCTTCAACTGAAGAATGGATAAAAAAATGTTGTACATATACACAATGGAGTACTGCTCAGTAGAGAAAAACAATGCCATCCTGAGGTTTGCAGGCAAATGGATGAAACTAGAAAAAAAATCATCCTGAGTGATGTAACCCAGACTCAGAAAGACAAAAATTGTATGTACTCACTCATAAGTGGATACTAGATGTAAAACAGAGGAAAACCAGACTGCAACTCACAACTCCATGGAGGCTACCTAGTAAAGAGGACCCTAAGAAAGACACAGGGATCCCCCAACAACAGAGAAATGTATGAGATCTACATGAGCAAACTGGGGGTTGGGGGGGTAATGGAGGGCAAATATTGGGGAAAAGAGAGCTTAGCGGAGCAGGAGATCCCAGCTGGATCAGGAACAGAGTGGGAGAACAAGGAAAGAGATACCATGATAAATGAAGACTCCATGGGAATAGGAAGAAGCAGAGTGCTGGAGAGGTCCACAGAAATCCACAAGATACCTCCACTATAGACTACTGACAATGGTTGAGAGAATGCCCGAGCTGACCTACTCTGGTGATCTGATGGCTGAACACCCTAACTGTCATGGTAGAACTCTCATCCAGTGACTGATGGAAGCAGATGCAGAGATCCATGACCAAGCCGCAGGTGGAGCTCCAAGAGTCCAATGGATGAGAGAGAGGAGGGATTATATGAGCAAGAGATATTGAGACCATGATTGGAAAAAGCACAGGGACAAATAGCCACACTAGTAGAAACACATGAACTGTGAACCAATAGCTGAGGAGCCCCTATGGAACTGGACCAGGCCCTCTGGATAAGTGAGACAGTTGATTAGCTTGAACTGTTTAGGAGGCCCCCAGGCAGTGGGACTGGGACCTGTCTTTGGTGCATGAGCTGGCTTTTTGGAACCTAGGGCCTATGCTGAGACACTTTGCTCAGCCTTGGTGTAAGGAGCCTTGGACCTGCCTCAACTGAATCTACCAGGCTAAGCTGACTCCCCAGGGGAGACCTTGCCTTGGAGGAGGTGGGAATGGGGGACAGATTGTGGGGGGGAATGCTGAGGGTGGGAGGACGGAGGACAGGGGAATCCATGGCTGTTATGTAAAATTAAATTAATTATAAAATAAAAATATTTGAAAAAAACTTACTAAAATAAAAAAAATAATTCTGCCGGGTGGTGGTGGCGCACGCCTTTAATCCCAGCACTTGGGAGGTAGAGCCAGGTGGATCTCTGTGAGTTCGAGGCCAGCCTGGGCTACCAAGTAAGTTCCAGGAGAGGCGCAAAGCTACACAGAGAAACCCTGTCTCGAAAAACCAAAAAAAAAAAAAAAAAAAAAAAAAAAAAAAAAAAATTCCAAAAAGAAACTTACTAAAGAGTTGTAAAGTGTATAAATTTGAAAGACATTATAAGATAGTTCTCTGTTGGTAATACAAGTTAGGATAGAAAGTGAACTAGGTATATTTTGGACTCACCAAAATGGGATAGATAATGGAATATTTTCTCTGAGTTTGTGAAAGGCAAATGGACTAGACATTGTTGATGGATTTCTTGCTTGTATATATTATATATAGTTATTGTACTTATTGTATGTAGTTTTCTTGTATTAGTTACAACTTTTTTATTATTTTTTTATTTTTATTAGGAAAAAAGGGGAAATGTGGTGATATTTTATCTGTATGTTAATAAATAAAGTTTGCCTGGAGATCAGAGGACATAGCCAGCCATAATCAAAAGTCAGGTGGTGGCAGCACATGCCCTTAATCTGATCACATGGCAGGCAGAGTCTCTGTGTTTTCAAGGACATAGCCAAGTGTGGTGGCACACGCCTTTAATCCCAGTACCAACCATAGAGACCTGGAGGTCTGGACAGACAGGCAGTCACAAGGAAGTGAGGTGGCTTGACTAAGAGCCAATGAGAAGGCAGAACAGCAAGGCAATAAAGGCACAGATTAGACAGGAAGAAGCTAGTTCTCTTGGGAAGCTATGGCGGCATGGTGAGCTTAGGTTAGCTGGTGGCTATTCCTATTTCTCTGATCTCTATGGCTTCCACCCTTGTATTTGGCTCTGTGTTTCTTATTTAATAAGGCTGTTTAGAAATTCATCTACATTATAGTAGGACATGGTGGAGTGCAGGCAGACAAGATGCTGGAACTGGAGCTGAGAGTCCTACATCTTGCAGGCAACAGGAAGTGGTCTGAGACACTGAGTGGTTTACTGAGCATAGGAACTCTCAAAGCTTGCCTCCACAGTGACAGATTTCCACCAACAAAGTTATACCCACTCCAACAAAGCCATATCTTCTAATAGTGCCTCTCTATATGAGATTATGGGGGCCAATTATATTCAAACTATCACAACCAAAAAGCAAGCTGGGGAGAAAAGGGTTTGTTTGGCTTACACTTCCATACTCTTGTTCTTTTTCAAAGGAAGTCAGGACAAGAACTCAAACAGGGTATGAACCTGTAGGCAGGAGCTGATGCAGAAGCCATGGAGGAGTGCTGCTTACTGGCTTGCTTCCCATGGCTTGCTTAGTCTGCTTTCTTATAGAACCCAGGACCTCCAGCCTAGGGACAGCACCACCAGCCTAGGGACAGCACCACCCACAGTAGACTGGGCCCTTCCCCATTAATCACTTATTGAGAAAATGCCTTACAGCTGGATCTCATGGAGGCATTTTCCCAATGGAGGCTCCTTCCTCTCTGATGACTCTAGCTTGTGTGAAGTTAGCACAACCCAGCAAGTACAGAGGGGATGTTCTCTGGGATCCACAGGAGATGTGGGCAGGGAGATGGAAGGCTCTTGATCTGTTGCAGTGCTAGGCATGAGACTGAGGGTTTGGGTCTTGTGGAACAGAGAGTCCAATGTCCTCTTTTAATGGCCTGTAGGACAGGTTTCTCTTATATTAGTGGAAGAAGAGGAGGAGGAAGAAGGAAGAAGAAGATTAAGAGAAAAATATCAAAATCTGAGCAACTTGTCATGATCTTGTGGACACTGTATATTATGCTGGTCTTGTTTTTCCCCTTTGCTTTGGCTAATTGGGAAGGTTAGAGACAAGTGCACTTGCACAGCCTGTCCCTACGTAGTGTGACTTTTCCTAGCATGATGTGGAAAAAAAAAATCATTCACCATAGATAGAGCACCTACAGACCAAAGAAGTGATTTCATCCAATTGCAGCCCAGCAAACAAATGAGTTTATTTGTGACACATACAGGAGTATGGGTGACAGGTTGACAACCTCATGAAATCTGGATTCCCACCTTCAGGTCAGTTTACCCTTCTGCCTTCTCTAGCATAACTCCTAACACAAGCCTACGTGCATCAGACCCTTACTGAGGGTCTGATGACTTCTTCCATTTTCTATGAGAGTGGGAGTATTTCATCTCCATTACCACTACCATAGACCTAGTTATCACTGTAATGTTTATTTGGTTGACATGACTGCAGGCTAAGGTATTCTGTAGGTGATTACAGAAAGCTCTGCTTCATGATTGCTGAGGATCAAGTTAAGCCCAGCAGAAGTAGCCATACTGCAGCACTCTAGAAAGTTGTAGGGCTTTCTGGCTTTTAAATGTAATGTTTCCTTGGGAGCTTTCTATCCTCATCCATTTACTCTTCCTTCATCGTTTCTGTCCCTGTATTTCTGCCAAGTTTGACAGCATGAATTCTGAAAATAAGTACACTTTGAAAATACAGGAAGGGGAGGAAGAAAATAAAAACACAATCTGCACTGTCATCCACCAATGAACTTGTGGAAGCATATCTGCTTATCTATACTGCCTGGGAAATCAATCTGCTTTAAGTGCTCAGAGTGTAGACTGGGATTACTTTAAGTCTGGAAATCTGAAGGAACCATGACAACAGGTTTGTTTTCGTTCCTGGGGCATAAAGGAACAGACTTTCTCAGGTATCTTAATAGAAATCTGCTTCTTTCCTCCCAATAATTAATCACATTCCTGAGAGGAGGGTACAGGCTTTTCTGTTGTAGTAAGAATGTGGACAATGAAGAAAATAAAGCATGGGGAAATCAGTGAGCGAAGAGACCGAGTGGCTAGGGAAACACCTCTGTGGACCTCCTTTAGGTCAGTGTCAAGGACAAGAAGGCAGGTTCAGAGAGTGTAACTGAGATCCTAGAGGTTAGAATGAACTATGGGTTTCAGATAGAAAACCCAGTTTCTTTCTAGCTGGGCTTGGTGGCACACTTAGGAAGCAGATGCAGGAGGATCTCTGATTGGAAATCAGCCTGGTTTACAAAGCAAGTTTTGGACAGCCAGGGCTACACGGAGAAACTCTGTTTCAAAATAGAAAAAAAGAAGGAGAAGAAGAAGGAGGAGGAGGAGGAGGAGAAATAAAGAAAGAAAGAAAGAAAGAAAGAAAGAGAGAGAGAGAGAGAGAGAGAGAGAGAGAGAGAGAGAGAGAGAGAGAAAGAAAGAAAGAAAGAAAGAAAGAAAGAAAGAAAGAAAGAAAGAAAGAAAGAAAGAAAGAAAGAAGAAAAGAAAGGAAAACCCAGATTCTTGTCCTAATTCTATTATCAACAACTTATGTGATTTGGAGTAAAGCCTTCAATGTCTTGGACCTCTGTTTGTAATCCCAGTGCTGGGGAGCTGAAGAAAGGCTGGTTCTTGGTGACTTACTGGTCAGCCAGTCTAGTTTATTTGTTGAACTCTAAGTCAGTAAGAAGCTCTGTCTCAAAAGACAGTTGAGGAAGGACTAACACCTCCCCACTACATCAAGAGTGAGCCAGGCTTTGCTGTCCCCCCCCATGAGAGGACTTACCCTTTTGGAGGAGGGGATGGGGTGGGTTAGGGGGGAAAGTGGGGCGGGGGTGGGAGGAGGAATGAGAGGGAGATCTGTGGTTGGTATGTAAAATGAATAAAAATTTTTTTTTAAATTAAAAAAAGACATGACAGTTCCTGAAGACAAACACTGGAGGTTGACTTCTGGCCTCCATACATAAACAATATTTACTCATATATATGTTTCTACATGCGCGCGCGCGCGCGCGCGCGCGCACACACACACACACACACACAAACACAAATGGGGAGTAAAATGTCTACTTAAAGTTTGAGGATCAAGGGGGTCATAAATGAATATAAATTTTTTAGCAGCTGATAATATTAAATTTGAAGTTCTATGCCTGAGGACAACTCTCAGGAGCACAAATCCAATATGCACTTTGTCACTGCTAGCACCTTTTAGACACTTTAATTCAATGAATTAGTTCAATGGGAAAATATAGTTAGCTCCCAAAGAACACAACAACTAGAATATTCATAAATCTAGTTAATAAAGCTGTGACTATTAAAGCCTCGTGTTACTTTGTATACATTATTCAACTTATTCACAGGATGTGGTATGTATTTACTGAGCTCTAAATATGTTCCCCTCCCAAAATATGGACTCCATGTGAGAGGGACTTGATCTATTTTATCTTCTGTTCTATGCTTGGTGCCCTAAGCATATGGTGACATTTAGTGAATGCATAAACAATTTAAGCATGAGATAACTGCTCCTTCCTCCATACCTTCTTCTATGAATTCTATTAATATGTAACTTTTGCTTGCCTGAGAGAGTTTCAGTGAATAGTTTCCCTCAATTTATGAGTGTTTAATCTCCCAATGGAGGGCCCTAATAGTCTAGAGACACATGTGTTTTCCAACCTAAAACAAAGTGCTATGAAACAGCAGGGAAAGGGTTTCAGTCCAACTAGATGTGCCAGTGGATGCTTTCTGGAAGGGATACAAGCTAGGCTGAATCTTGAGTGCACTATGTCTCATCTGGAACAGTGTGGCTCGTGAGGAAATCTCAGGTAGGTCAGTATTAGCAGACTCTATGGAGTTGGGTAGAAAGCAAAGAAATGCTAGTAAAGGAGGCAGGCCATTATCACAGAGGGGTTAGTGCACACTGAGGAATGTGAGTCCAACTTTTTAATAACTCTTTTTTGCTAGATTTTAAGCAGAAAAACAACATGACTATGCTTGTAATTATGGATATTGTAGCTGTAGTGACAGCTCAACAGATTGGCTCCAAATTATAAAAATCAAGATATGTCCAAACATGGGCAAATCTCTTCCCCACTGCTGTTTTCTCAAATGTGTGTCCAAGCTAAATGCCACCCTAAGACAATGCCCTCAGAGCAGCAAGGATGCTCACAAACATGAATATCTTTTTATTTTGTAAATTACCAAAGGCACAGCTCACAGAATAAAGGTCATGATGATCATGGTTTGGTTTTGATGGCCTTCCTTCTACAGAATCACAGAGAAGACTAACAAGCTTTATTGTTCTGCTTCAGCTTTTAGTCTGCATTACTAAAACCTCCACTTCTGAATCCACACTCCATTGCTTCCCTAGCTTGTTTCTGATGACCTTCTATCCTGATATCTTGTCCTTTGGAAACCTCCCCAACATCATCAGTGACATTATCTTTGGTATCATGATGTATGGCCCAACCATGAGGGCTACAAATGTGCATGTCCCTTTGGACTGGTCTCCTTTATAGATTCCTTTATTATCTGGACCTATGATCTCCATGTTGGTGTTGAGAAAGTCTTCCTCTGCCACCTCAAAGATGAGGTCCATCTCAGGGCCGGAGGTGACCCACTCAAATAAACACTCTTCAGTGTGTACCTCAATGATGATGGAGAAGCCTGAGGCCATGGCCAATAAGCTAGGTCCACAACACCAACAGCTCCATGAGCAACTCCATAGTGCAGTTCGGGCTCTTAGCAGTCCTGCTGCCTCATCCATCACTGCCTTAGCTTCTCTCTCACTCTCTCAACTCAGGCAGTTGTTAGGCCATTGTTTGACCAGAATTATTAACTTGAGTGGGGGATTTATTAGCATCATTATTTTAAAATCTTCTAAAAGATTCGTGGTGTGTATGTGACATGTGCCTGTAGAGGTCAGAGGACAACTTTGTGGAGCTGATTCTCTCCTTTTGCCTTCATGTGGGTTCTGGGGATTTAATACAAGTAATCAGGCTTTCACCACAAGTGCTTTTACCCTCTGAGTCATTGTAAAATTCTTTCTTCAGATTTTTCACCTCAATCCCAATAGGGCAACAATGCTGTTTTTAGTCCAAAGCCTTGCTCAGTAAGGAATAATATTCATGCTATCCTGTAGATTCCATTGTCTTAAGTTTAATAATAGTGAGTTCTCCCCCAGTTCCCCACGTGGTGCCAAGATTTACCCACATAGGTGTGCAGCACAAACAAGGGTCTCTTCGCTGCACTATACTTTTCACATGTATCTCAGCATGGGTATAAATCCAAAATTCCCACTTTTCTAATAAATGCCTCTTTAATTGTCTCAGAACTGTCCTTACTGCTTTTTGTAGGATAAGACAATACAACAGCCCCATCAGTATGCCAATGAGGTGGATTTAGTCAGAAAAAATAATGTTGAAAATACTCAAGACTTACAGTACACTGCAGTGAGACTGAATGCAAGGTGGAATTACTTCCTTTCAGGAAGAAATCCTGACATGTTAACTCCTCACATAACACACAAAGGATCTGGATCCTGACAGTGAGTCAAAGGATGGTGCAAGGAAAGTGTTTCCTCATAGTCTCCTCTCTCTCTTGTGCTTCTCTCTTGAACGAACACATTCCATCTACCTTGACATCGCTGCTCTCCAATACCCATCAACAATAATGGCAATGTTGCCAAAGGACTGGCTCATTTCTCTTTCTACCGAGAATCTTCACCAGTCTCATCATCTTCACTTGTCTCCAGAGTCGTCCATTTTAAAAGTACCATTGCTTGACCCCTGCTCTAACTTGTCTACATACAAGAGCCAAGTGATTGTGAAGCTTCTTGGTCTTAAGCTTCAGGCCTGAAAAGTTCCTGTGTTCATATAACCACCGAGGTAGTAAACTTTTATAAAAGGAGAAAATGAGCATTTAACTGCAAAGCTGTTTTAACTGTTAAAGTTGTTTGTTCTTCCTATTGATATTGGGGTGCCCATGGGCAATTATCAAGGGTGGATATTGAACAAAGTTGACATTTATTTGAATTACATCCATAGCCACTTTCATTTACAGCTAAATTATTGCTACCTATAAGCATGGCTTCTAGGAACACAACTATTTCTCTCTGTGTGACCCACTAGATATCTGGACATGAAAATGTAGGGCCCCAAGACTTGAGAGATGACTGGGGTTTAAAAGCACTGGCTGTCTGCCAGAGGACCAGGGTTCAATTCCCAGCACCCACATTGGTGGCTCACAACTTTCTGCAACTCCAGCTCCAGGAGATCAGATGCCCTCATCTGACATCCTCAGGCACTATGTAAAGGTGGTACACTCTCGTAAATGCTGACAAAACACACACACACACACACACACACACACACACACACACACACACAAACACAAACACACACAAAATGTAGAGTCAGAGCTCATCCCAGGAGAAAAACTATCTGAGGGAACCAGCTCATCAAAGGGTGTTTAGCTTCATTACCAGCAGCTAGTCTGTGGGGGAAATTCTTCATTTTCTTTCTCCCTTGTCCTGCATTTGGCCCTTCAGAAATCCTCGCTGATTTCATCCTCTGATCTCTGATAATTTATTTACTCTATCTCAATAATATCTTGCCTGCATTAAGACAACAGCTTCCCAACTGGTCCTACATCTTTACTTGTACTGCATAGGGTCTATGAAGATAGATTTAAAGTGTCATTTAAAGAAGCTAAATAGTGTCATTCTAAGTGTATCTGCCTTCCTCCCACTACACCATGGCTTCTAGTCTTAAAACCACGGGCTTTTTCAATGGCTTACAATATTTTACATCATCATTTCTGTCTGTTTGCTTATCTTTCTTAAGCTTAACTCTGAATATGCCTATCTTGCCCATGGCCTTTCATCCACACTGGACTCTGCTGTTCCTCCCCCATAATCTAGCTTTAAGGCCCCTCTATCAGTCCTGTCTGTGGATAGTCTTCCAGATAACTGAATGACATATTCTTTTGCCTCACTTCAGGTCTTTGTTTATATGTCACCTTTTCCAAGACATCGTCTTTGACCATTCCACCTAATTTCCTCTCTCCTTCCTTACTATACTGTTACTTGGCCTTTATTTACTGTATAACACTTTAAAACTTACAGATTTCCAAGAGCTCAGCTTCTGATGATAGCACCATCTTAAGAAAACAAGGTCATTCAAGGTTATACCAAATTATCTCCAGGCCCAGTGTGTGTGTGTGTGTGTGTGTGTGTGTGTGTGTGTGTGTGTGTGTGTGCATGTAACTGATGACAGAACAGAGATAAGAGGCTTCAAAATTTTTATTCACCCTTTTCTTCTCCCACTAGAGTGTAAGGCCTCCAGAAAGTTCTGTGCTTTGAAAACTGCTGTGCCCCACCTTTTTGTAGATTTTCGATAACTATCTATTGAAGGAATGGACAAAGGAATAGCAATGGTATCACTTTTTTAGTTTGTTCATGGTTAAAAATGTCAAATGATCCAGGCTATGTGGTATAAGCCTGTAATCTTAGCATTCAGGATATCAAGATTAATGTGAGTTTATGGTCAGTCTGAGCTGCAGAGAAATACCTTGTCTCAAAAATCATAAAAGACAAAATGTCTAGGTAACATGTAGGAAAAGAAATTATGAATTTCTATGAAAAGCTATGAATCACAACAATGATGAGTATGGCAAACTATCCCTGAAAGGTATGATAATGCCACTTACATCTTGGCACTAACCAATAACTGTCTAATTGGACATAAAGCCTGTTTAATATCAGGGAAATGATGCCTAGTACTGTAAACCTAGGAACTATTTGTAGTTGGTGAGGTCACAGACACTAGAAGAGAACCTACTACCATCAGTTTACTACACTAGGATTATTCCTAACTTCATTCTAAATACTTATCCTTATAACCAGAGATAATTGTAGCTCTTACCACTCACCAAAGCTTCCTTTTAGCAGCAGAAAGCCATAACTAGTCAAAATGATGAGAACGAACTGACTATGGGGTGCCCAGTCCCAATGCATACATCTACAACATAACCCCTGCACAGAAGGCTCAGGGATCATTTTGGAACAGAAAGATTCTATGAGTCAAAGGACCAGAAAGTCTGCTGAAAGATTGTATGTTTTATATATATATACAAGGAAGGTGCACCCTTGAAATCTCAATATGGCTACCCAAACAAGACATGAACAATGAGCAACAGTTGACATGCCAACACGGATGAGATAATCAGAACCTCACCCTTAGCTCCTAGATGAAGAGGAATTAATGACTACTGAGAGAGGGAGAATCAGTCTTCCCCAAGATGAGCCTCCTATTTGGTTATCTAATACCAGGTGGTTCTTCTTAAAAACATAAGCACACATATCAGCAACACCAAATGGACTCATCAGGTTGTATTTATATAGTTATTCATTGTGTGTATGTGAGTGTGTGTGTGTGTGTGTGTGTGTGTGTGTGTGTGTGTGTGTGTGTGTAATAATTAAAGAAAAAGATCCCGTAAATTTGTGAGGGAGTAAGATGGTGTTGGAACACGGTCCAAGAATGGAGTTATATGAGGGGAATTCTGAGAGCTTGTTAGAAAACTCCAAGAAAACAAGACTAGAGTCTTTTGACCTCAGTTTCTTCAAAAACATAAAATTGTTCTTGGAATGTGTTTTTGTGCTCCTCCCAGGTATAATGGACAGGAGTGAGTTTGCTTTAGATTACTCATTACAACTGGCTAGTGTTATTCGTTTATGTGCCTCTTTAGAAAATGTTTTTGTCACTTGAGGCTTGTCTTTATGATTATATACAGCTTGAATTTGTAAGATAATTACTCATTTCTTAATCCTCAGATTATAAATTGTCTGCTGCTGTAAATAAAGTTGGCTATTGCATGAGACTTTAGTCCGCCTCATTTTTCGGTTCCATTCTCCCAGGTTCCACTGCCTTTAGAGCAGTAGACAGGCAGTGACATGGAAGGGGTTTGAGGGAAGAGAAGGGGGTAATGTAAATACAGTACAGATATACGAAATTTTAAAAATTAACACAATCAAACCAAATAATAAAATAAAAGGAAATTATAAAGCCAAAGAAATTACAGTTAGGAGAAAGAAAGTCTCCCATGTAAAAGGTTTTGTCCTTGATATCAGGCATTTAGTCTACCCCAGAAATACACAAGCAGGGGAAATTTCTGTTTACTTTAGTTACTGAATTTAGTTCTTAGCCATAATTTCACAAAGAAATAGAAATGAACAAACCAAAAAATGCAGTAGCTTCTAAGAGTCACAAAAAAATTAACAAAACAGAAATTATAGAAATGTAATTGAGGAATAAAGAAATCACACAAACACACACACACACACACAGAGAGAGAGAGAGAGAGAGAGAGAGAGAGAGAGAGAGAGAGAGAGAGAGAGAGAGAGAGAGAGAATGCATTGTAGAACAATGTTTAGGCCACATACAAGGTTACATCAGCTAATGATATTTAGCTGTCTTAGTTTTGTGTGAGTAAAACAACAAAATTATCTAATTGGCAGAACAGTGAAATTGCCCAGCAATGCATTTCTTAGGATATAGCCTAGTCATTAAGCAGTACATGACTGTAAGTATGTTTCTCTCATATACTTGTGTGTGACAAAATCATGCTGTTCTCCTATTTGAGTATTGATCTGTAAGCTCTGGGAGAGGATAAAGATGTCTGACTTTTTTCCTGAGTAAGAGTCAGTGTTTGTGCCAGTTCCTGATCTGCATGACACACAGGTAACTATGGAGAATGTCATAATTTTTACCTAACACAGTATCTTATTTAAAAATGAACTCCCAGGGAAGTAAGAACTGTAGAAGCTGGCATCTATTGAGCACACATTATACATTTAAGACTCATTAGCCATGAAGTAAATCACTACTTCTTATGATTTTCACAGACAAATAAGGTATTCCTCAAGACTATTTTCCTCCTGTTGGGTTTCCTCCATGTCCAATTTCAGTATGAAAATCTTTGCTTCATCTTATTGTACTTTATTCTATCAGTTTTGGTTGTTATCTCTTAGAAGCCTGTTCTTTTCTAATGAGAGACATAAAGGGAGTGGATCTGGAGGGGAGGGGAGTTTGGGAGGAATTGGGAGGAGTGGAAGGAGATGAAACTATAATCAAGATATATTGTGTGGGAAATGAATTTATTTTCAATTAAAAAACAGGTAGTTCCCAAAAGGGGGCTTTCCAAACAGTATACAGTAAAGAACTGTAGAATATGAATATGAATTTCTGTAACACTACAGAACATGGGCTAATTTCCCTAACTTATTTCACTTTCTGGAAGCCAGATTTATAAAGTTCAAAACCCTTTAAATCAAACTTAAACCATAACTATTTTACTTTATCCTTTGCCTTTGATCTATCAGCCCTGAAAATGTATGGTGTCCTTGTAATTTGGCTTAGCCTTCTCCAATCTCAATATTGTAATGTGAAAATCCTAATAGAGGCTCTGAAATATATTAGAAAACTGATAAATGAAGAGATATTTGGGTTTAATCTGACTTAAATATTGTATAGCACATACATGTATTGAATCACTGTGTGGTATAATATTAATATGTGCAATTCTATGTTTTATGTATCTAATAAAAATAGATTTCTATAACATTCCATCATGGATGTGGATTCATAAGATCCTTACCCCTCCCAGAGGAGCTTTAGGCAGTTAATGGCTGCAGGGAAAGGGAAGTCATATTACATAGTGATGTAGCCACTGATTCATTGCTCTGTTCAAATAGATACTCTCTTCACCAATGTTCATTCAGGAAAACTCTGAAATAAATGCAGTGGGACAACTCCCCTATACACACACAAAGACATGGAGGATGGAGAGATGCCTAAGAGGTTTAGAGAACTTGCTGCTCTTGCAGAGGACCCAGGTTCACACTCCCCTGGCGGCTTACAGTCATTCATGACTCCAGTTTCAGGGGATGTGATGCAACCTTTTGACATCTGCAGGCACCAGGCAAACACAATGTACATATACATACATGCAGGCAAAACATTCATACACATAAAATAAATTAAATATAAAACAATAAGAACAAGACATGAAAGTAGGAAGGGTAACTAGGAAGAAGGAATTTGCTCGAAGTGGGGGGTCTAAGAGTATATAATAAGGGGGGCTTTGATCAAGGAACAGTATATACATATACATATATGTGTGTGTGTGTGTGAAATTGTGAAAGAACACATTTCAAAAATAAATAATTGCATTTTAACAAATTAGTGAAAGAGCTGAGCCTTGTGTCATCACCCTGTAATCCCAGCTACTCCAGAGACATAGAAAATTCAAGGCCTGTCTATGATAGAATGAAGTTAAGGCTATTCTGAAACATCATCTCTAATTAAATTAAAAAAAGAGGGCCGAGGAAGTAGCTCAGTGGTACACCACTTGCTTAGCATATGTAAAAGACTTTAGGTTTGTAAATGGAGGTGGAGCCTTTTTGTCCTGATTGCTCAGTCCCAAATAAACAGACAAATGATTATATTAATTATAAATGCCTGGCCAATGGCTCAGGCTTATTACTAACTAGTTCTTACATTTAAATTAACCCATTTCTATTAATTTATTAATTGCCACTTGGTCTGTGGCTTACCAGTCCTCTGGCACCTTGTTCCTTGGGCAGCTGGCTAGCATCTCCCCAACTACACCCCTTTTCCTCCAAGTCTTCAGTTTGATTGTTCTGCTTAACCTTATTCTGCCTTGCTATAAGCAAAAACAGCTTTATTATCAACCAATGAGAGCAACATACATTCCCAGCATACAGAAGGATCATCCCACAGCAAGGTTCTATCTTTAGTACTGTAAAAGAAAAAAAATAGGAAAACAAACAAAAAAATCACTGGGGGAGGAGGGGAGGAGTATGGGAGAAACATTAGAAGATTTGATGGAATTTAGGAAGGATTTGGAACATCTGAATGAAGAATAAAATACACTAAAGCTACTATTAGAATTAGTCCTTATAATTTTGCAATTCAAGATTCTCTTTGATTTAAATGATGGTCTTTACTCTTCACATTCACAGAATCTCCATTGTGAGATGGTACTGACAGCTCAGTGTTATAACACTGATGATGTTGAAACTGAGGTGCTTGCTAGCTGATAATATTTGGAGACTGTAGCCAATATTAGATAGAAACTGGATTCTCAAAGCACATACAGAGACAAGGATTTCAGCCACATAGTTCAGATTCATGGATGGACAGGTAATACTGACAGGGAACTAGAGAAATAATACCAGGATAGAGGAGGGGAAGTTAGTTTAAAAAAAATCAATTATTAAGCTAGTTGCTATAGTGGTTCACTTGAACTTGATCTCACAGAGAAACTCTAATAACTAAGTGTTAAAAGCAAGAAGCAAAAAAATAAATAAATAAAATAATAAAATAAAATAAACATCAAACCATACTTGGTGCACACACCTGTAATCTGAACACTTGGAAGCTAAGAGAGGAGGATTGTGCCTTTGAGGTCAATCTGGGCTATACCGTGAGACTTACACACACACACACACACACACACACACACACACACACACACACACACACACACTCCTCAGAATTAACCCATTCAATGGTCAATAGAACTGGAATGTCTCTAATTCTAATTACTTGAGGCTACTGGGGCAGGGGAGATCTTGATCACTAGGGCCATTTCAGCCTAAAATATGAGTAGGTAAAGCAGATTTTCATTGTTTTGGCAAAACCCCTTGGACACAAGGATTCCTATATCAATCCACAAATGTTAAACAAGAGTAAATAAGTTTTGTGCCCAGTCACTGTAGAGCAAAACCACTCACAAACTATAGTAAACAGAGATGGCTGTGCCTCAATAAAGTTTTATGGACACTGACATTGGACTTTCATATAATTTTATTTTCATGAAATATTCTTGTGATTTTGTTCAAGCATCTTTAAAGTTTTGAATCTTTAGCTCATAAATCATACAGAAAGATACAGTGTGTTGGATTTTTTGCCTGTGGGTCAAAGTTTGCCATCTCTTGACTACATGACTTTACATGGTTTTTAAATTATATTTCTTCTTCCTTTTTTTTGAATGTGTTTGTCATGTAAAGGATTTTCTTAGAGCAGGAATGAATGCACTGGACATGTGATTAAGTGTTTGAAGTACTAAAATGGGTGTATTCTTCTAAGTGAATTTAACAAGTAGAGTGGTTATTAAAAATGACTGCTTACAAAAGCTAAGGACCAATTTAGCATTTTATTCAAGGGTAAAGAAAAAAAGTCTTCAACAAATGTAAAGAGAATAGTGAAACGAATGAAGCTATTTTCTGTTGGCTTCATTTTTTTTTGTCCACATTGTAAGCAACAACCATATTAGGGTGGTGTTCAATGAGCAGTCCTTAAATTCTAGGCTGAGGTATAACAGATCTAACGAAAAACTTCATGCTTTATTACTGAAATGCATGGTTAGAAATATAGAGCTGGGCATGGTGGTGCACACCTGCAACCCTAGCACTTGTAAGTCTGAGACAGGAGGACTGCAGGTTTGAGGCCAACCCAGGCTGCTTCGTGACTTCAAGGCCAGTCAAGGCTATATACTAAGGCCCTGTCTCAAAAACACACCAACAATCACAAAAATAAATGTATAATCAAGAGTATTTAATTGGGTGTGTTAATAGCAAGCAAACTTCTTTTTCTCCCTCTATTCAGAATCATTTTCTCTTCTCAGCAATGTAATATTTTAGAAGACACAGAAATTTTTCAATAATTTTCTGACATCATGAAAATCACACTTTCAGGGATTAAAAGGGAGCTAGGAATGTAATTCAGTGGTACAGTGTGTACAGATCCTGGGCTCTTCACACACACACACACACACACACACACACACACACACACAGAGAGAGAGAGAGAGAGAGAGAGAGAGAGAGAGAGAGAGAGAGAGAGAGAGACAGAGACAGAGAGAGAGAGACAAAGAGACAGAGAGACAGAGAGAGACAGAGAGACAGAGACAGAGAGAGAGAGAGAGGCTCGTACCAGGCTTTTCCTTTTAGGCCAGCAACCAGCTCCCAAATCATGACAATGAGACTTCTTATTAGTTATGAATGCTTGGCCTAGCTTAGGCTCGTTTTTGGCTATATCTTTTAACTTAAATTAATCTGTTTCTCTTTTTCTACCTCTTGCCTCGGTGCTTTTTACTTTTCTTTCCTTCTGATTTTACTTTCACTGCTTCTCAGGTCTGCTGGTTGGCTGTTCTTGGCTTCTGGCCCTGAGCATCTCCCTTCTTCTCCTTCTTCCTCTCCAGCCTAAATTTCTCCTCCTATTTATTCACTCTTTCTGTCAGGCCTGCCTATCCCTCTCTCTGCCTATTGGCCATTCAGCTCTTTATTAGCCCAATTAGGTGCCTTAGGCAGGTAAGGCGAAACAAATGCAACATATCTTTACATAATTAAACAAATGCAGCATAAACAAAAGTAACATACCTTTACACAATTAAAGTAATATTCTAACACACACACACACACACACACACACAACACACACACACACACACACTGCTGAATCCCTGATACTGACCCAGGGATTCAACCTTGACCACCAGGTGGCAAGAAGTGAAGAAAGGACAAAAAGACACAAACACACAGAAAAGCTTGGGTTGGGTGGACTGGGCTCTCACATATAGAAGACACAGAAACCTAGAAGCTCAGCATGTTTATTATATAGAGTTGAACAGGGACGTAGGTTATTATATACAGAAGCACAAGGAAACAAGGATTATGGCATACAGCTGAATCTGAGACAGGCTTAGTTAATCTCAGTAAGAACAATCTATGTAGGGGTGAAATCTTTAGGCTGTAAACATATGGGAGTGGGGAAAGCTACTGTGGACATTTTTTGCAAAAGCTATCAACATTCACACTAGGACCAGGAGAGAAGTTTTGGAAGCTTTGCCGTTTTCCCATGGGTCTGAGGATATGGTCCTTGTGGTACCCATGTAGTAACATACATTTATTGAGGACTTCATTCACTTAGAGCTTCCTCTGCTCCTCACAACACACAAAAGTTAGCCAAAACTTCTCTCTGTGATGGATTAAAAGTACCTTCCAGCCCCACAATTTAGAGTTTCTCAGCCTCAAGAACATATGATAAAGATGTCATATTGAACATTTTTGTTCTCATTTTCTTCATCATCTCCTACTATTCATCAGCTACTACATATTGTAGTCATTAACAGTGTTCATAAATACTACTTCTTTGTCCTTTCAGGAACATGATAAAACTGCATTCTCTTGTCCCCTTAATGATATGTGTGACTATGTAATTTTCTTTGACAGATAAAATCTGAGAAGAAAGAAACTTTTAAGGACCACTGTACAGGTACCATTTCTTTTCCACTGCTGTGGTGATGATGGAAGAAGGTGACAAACTAAGATAAAACCTTAATGAAGTCAACTCAACATGTAGTATTGTATGAACAGAAACTACTTTTACTCTTTTAATGCATTGCTTAGATGATCATTTATTACTATAAAACTATATAGTCTTCCTGACACTTCATATCACACCAACACATACTAAAAGAAACGAAAACATAGTAATTGTAAACTTGTAACTACCTGATAACATATCCTTAAAATGTATAACAATTTGAAATTGTTATTTATATTATTGAATAAAGTGTAAATGCTAGGCAAATACAGTACTGAGTCAGAAGTGACAAGAAAAATGTACACATTCAGCTTGGACAGCATCCCCTTGCCCTGTTCTTCTCCCCAGTCCCCGACCCCTGCTACCTCTATCCTTTCCAATGAGTCCCTATTCTTTTACATCTTATCTGTTCCTTAAGTCACCACCACCTTATAGAACCCTTTCTACTCATACTAGGTTGCAAATAGTTTCTGATATTTCAAAGAACCAATATGGTATAAATAACATTTGCTTACCAAAAGTGAATTAAAATTACAAATGAGCAATTATAAGAGTAAATGAAAATCAATACACACATGACCAACATACATACTTACCTTAAAACAAAACATACTCCTGAATGACTTATAGGTCACTTTGAGAATTATATAATACTTAGAAATAAACAACAATGAGAATAGTACTATGAAAATCATTAGATAAAATGGAACAATATTATTTTGTAGTTATAAAGATAATATTAAATGATATTTTTATAATATGACTACAATTAATATAAATAAAACAGTAATGTTTAATGGTTATAAAACTGGAAAATGATACATGAAGTCTACGACTTTATTTTCTATACAGATTTTGTGTTTAGAATAATTAATAGTAACAAGTAAGGACAAGTATTGGATATGGTTATTGTAAAAGTTTCTGGTCACTAAAAGCTATGGATTTAATGGTTCTCATAGATTATACAATGACCAAATGCTTCAGCCTTTCTGGATCATTCTAATGAGTTTTACTCCCATTTTATACTCTTTTGGTACATCAAAGGATATTAAATGTAAGTGTATTATATATTTTTCTTTGTTCAACAAATACTGCTTAAATATGCTATGGTCTCCTAAATAGATTATCTATAATCAACAGGGCAGTAGTTTGAGAACAAGAGTGGATAGATAGGCTCATTAAATACAATTCTTATTGCATACTCAGTTGCAATGTACTGCTACTACAGGGTTTGGCTCTAGTGGAAGAAAGTATCTGGTCTTTTGTTCTCCTTTTCAGTATTTTCATTGATATGAAAATTATTTCAGTTCTCCAAGAGGTAAACTGCATTATTAATTTTTACTTGTCTATACTTGTTTTGAGATAGTAAAAAGTGCTAGACAAGGCTACACAGTTTTGAGTTGCTTGAGTTACTCATTATGTAACCATCCTGGTGGAAGGGAAAGACATTCTAAAGAGAGGCAACTGCCTTTTCTCATTGACTATTATTCTACTGAGACAATAGCTCTCAAGGATTTGAATTTCCCAAGAATCTCATGCTGGGGGAAAGACAAAGGCTGAAATCTTGGCACCAGCAAGGGAGGAACCTGCCTCCCAGGAAGAGATTTACACTATGCTGACAACTTGCTGGAGAGTCAGAAGCTGAGACAATGGAGGTCATTGATGTGTGGGACACGTATCTTGATGGGAACTTCTTAATGATGCACACCTCTTGCCTTCTATTTAAACCTAAACCTCATGCCAATGGCCCCTGAAGATGGAATTAGAAGGAGGGGGTCACTAGGCCTTTTCATTTGTTCTTCTTCCCAATGTGGTCACACAATTGAGTAAATTTCCTTCCTCTACTTTCCACTATTGCCTGTGTCTTAATTGATCTATTGAGGTCAGGTGGTCAGCATAGCTTGTTAGGTTCTGCCGGTGCCCAGCTCTGATCCAAACAACCCTGGAAATAATTCTATTGTTCAAGCTGTAATGTGGATAAGCACTGCCCACCTATTCTTTTCTCACTCTTCATTAGTTTATTTTCATTTTGGTCTCTCTCACATGGTGATAGTAACCTGTGGTGTCAGCACTTAGTTTACTGTTCTTGTTTTCCCATGCACATTTGCAACATAAGATTTAGAAGTGTAATATGGATCTTATAAGTCTAAGATTCATTTTCCATAAGTTTATTCTCTTATAGGTCTAAGAAAAATGTTTTCTCATAGGAAAAACATGTGAAGAGATCTTTTGGAAAACAAACTGTTGACCTTTAAATGTATTTGATCTTCTATATACTAGACTCATTCTGATTAGAAGGAATGTACAGAGGGGTGACATCAACAGAAGAAACAAAGTAAGCAACTCCCGAAAGTCCATCCCTTAAGCAAAGCCACTATGCACCTAAAAAAAGAGGTTAGATAGTATTTCTGGATCTTTGAAAACTAACAAAAGCTTGCAGCAACCAGGAAGCATTTATTTAAGAAAAATAGCTGGATCATTATAATTACAATGTGCTTAGTGATGTTTTTACTTATGCTATTTCTATGCTTTGCCCCTAAGTTTTGCAATATTATTGACTGCAACTTGGATTCCCAGTACCAATACACAGGAATAAAATATAACTCATTTTCCATAATTGCTCTTGGTGGGCTTGTCTGATGACTGTTAGTCTTCCTGCTTAGAAGATTGGTTGAAAGATTTGCTTTCTCTCAGGTAGCTCTGAACTCACCAAACACCAAGGCATTTGAGCACTGTTACTCCAAACATTTATGTGTTGCCTGAAGCTAGGAAAAACAGTTATGGGAAACAACACACTGACTGAAATGACTGGGTGGGTCTTGGAAGAGTCTTGGAATTAGATACAGTTGTCACTCCATTATCTGTGAGTTCTCCAAGTGTGGATTTAATCAAATGTGGCAGAAAACATTTGGGGGGGGGAGTCTGTATCTGAGCTACACATACATAGACATTTTGGTCACAATTCCACAAATAGAATGATATAGCTACTGTATACCTGGTATTTACATTGTATTAGGTATTATAAGAAACATGGAGATAAGATTTAAAGCAAATGAAAGGATAAACAGATTCTATGTTGAATACTACAGTTTTATACAGGAGATGAGCACCTACAGATTTTAGCAAGATGAGGGAGCGTACTGAAAGAAATCCTCCCCACACATCATGGCACAACTGTACTTAGGAGAATAAGAACTTTGAGAAGCTCAAACATATTCTAGAACTCTAAAAGACTATGCATATAGCCAAAGCTGTATGCAAGCTCAGGAAATATCTAAGAAGGTCACCAGCTCTCACTTCTGTCTAACTTTAGGCCTGTAGAAGCGCTTCATAAGTGAAAGCAACACTTGTGATCTTTTATACTGGTGTTGATGCATGCCTCAAAACACATAGTTCTATGCCAAAGGGACAATACTTTAAGATCCAGACAGTTAAGTAAATTTCTGTTCAATAATCAATTAACTATTAAGATAATAGAATAGAGACATCAGTGACTATATATGACAAAGAATATGAAAGTAGTTCAAAAGCAACTTAAACATGCAAACAACACAATAAGCAGCATAAACAAAACTCAAGGGAGGGGAATCTAATTTCCTTTATGCATTTGTTATCCTGGTTTTGTCACTATCTATTTTACATAAGAATCATAATATAACATTGAACCTTATAAGTACATACAATTATTATAGTAATAGAAATGAAATATATTACCAAGAATATGAAAGAAAATTCATAGAGTGGGAGAAAATATTTGTAAAGCACATATCTGCTAAGCATCTAATGTCCAGTATGTCTTACAGCTCAACAGTATACAAGTAACACAGTTTAAAAAATGTACAAAGGCTTTTAATAGACATTGAACCAAAGGAGATACGGAGAAGAAACACATGAAAAGATGTTCAACATTCCTAATCATCAAACAAATAAAAAGCAAAACCATACTGAGGGAGTGCTCTACACTCACTAAAAGGGGTATCACTTTTAAAAATGGAAAATAATCTAAGTATTGGTAATAACATAGAGAATTGTAATCTGTAAACATGCTAGCAGGAACATAAAATAGTGCTGCTGCTATTAAATATTGTTTTGAGCCAGGTGTGGTAGTGCATGCCTTTAATCCCAGCACTTGGAGGCAGAGGCAGGTAGATCTCTGAGTTCAAGACCACCCTGGTCTATCATATTGAGTTCCAGGACAGCCAGGACTACACAGAAAAAAAACCCTTAACTGAAAAAATACATAATGCATAAATAAATAGTTTTAGCCAGGCTGTGGGATACATGCTTTAACCTCAGCACTTGGAGGCAGAGGCAAGTGTTCAAGCCTGGTCTACAGAGTAAGTCATGAGATAGCCAGGGTGGAGAAACCCTGTCTCAAGAAATCAAAAAAAAAAGGGAAAAGAATATAAAAAGAAAGGAAGAAAGGGGCTGGAGAGATGGCTCAGCCATTAAAGGCTAGGCTCACAACCAAAAATATAAGAAAGGAAGAAAGACAGAAGGAAAGGAAGAAAGAAAGAAGTAGGAAAAGGAAACAAATAGGTTTACAGTTTCTCAGAATTAAAAGAGTTAGGCCTAGAAATTTCATTCTCAGGAATATACCTGAATTTTATTTAATATTTAAAAGTATTTTAAAAGTCAAAATATAATTACATCGTATCCTCTTCTCTATTCCCTCCAACTTCTCTCATGTCTCCCTCTCTGTCCCTCTCAAATTGATGACCTTCTTTGATGATTATTGTTACATATATAGATAGATATGGATAGATAGGTGTACAAATATATAAATACAACTTGTCGAGTGCATTTTAGTTATTTATGTGTATATTATTTTACAGCTGACCATTTTGTGTTAGATGACCAAGTAGGAGGCTAATCCCTAGGGAAGACTGATTCTCCTCTCTCTGAGTGAGTTTTAAAGTGGTGCTGTTACACAAATTTGTATACAGAGCTTTGTAGTATCAATATTCATAATAACCAAAGAGTTGAAATAAACCAGATGTCCACCTCTGATGAGAGGATAAATAAAATACTGCATATCCATTCAATGAATCTCATTCAGCCATTAAAGAAGTCTCCTTGAAAGAAGCATGAAAAACACTAAGTGAAAAAGCAACAAAAGGCTATAGAATGTTTGGTTCCATTTACATGAAATATGCAAATGGGCAAATACACAGAAGTAGAAAGTAGAGTCATGTTTACCAGGAGGTGTGGGAAGGGAATATGGAAGGAAATGTATAAGATTACTTTTGAGGATTGGGTTCTGAGTCATATCTCTGGCCATAGGTGAAAATGTATCATTCTAAATGCCAGAAGGGCATAAAAATATTCTTGTCTAGATGGAGGCTTTCTGGTAAAGAACAAAGATTTACCATTACCCCTTCCCTTAAGAAATAATCCAGATGCTGCTCAGCAGTTAAGAGCACTTATTGCTCTTGCAGAAGAACTAGGTTCAGTTCCCAGCAACCACATGGTGGTTCATAACCATACATAATTCCAGTTTCAAGCATCCACTTCCTTCTTCTGATCTCCATGGGCACTGGACTTACATGTGATGCACAGACATACATGCAGGTAAAACACTCATAGATGTAAAACAAAATAAATAAATCTTAAAAAAATATCATCCAAGTGGGAAGCTTAGTTGGTAATGTGTTTGCCTAGCATGCACAAGGAACTAGGTCTGATCACCTAGCAACACATAAACTGGGGGTGGTGGTACATGCCTATATTCTCAGCAATGATAAGATGCAGACACAAGGATCAGAAATTCCAAGGCCAGCCTCAGCTACATAGAGAGCTCAAGAAAAAGCCTTGGCTAGAGACTGTCTTAAAAAAAAGTGATTGGAATGGGCCTGTCAGTCATCAGGACAAGAAAACACCCTTCAGGGGAAACTGTTTATTCTAGAGAATGTAGAAATAATAGATAAAGCTTGCCTAAAATGCAGGTCAACACAGTGATCTCTTGGCCGCTGTCCACTCCTACCCCTTGAGAGTGTTCCATTTTACTCTGTTCACACTATGATGTCTGTCTCATCTGAATTCATTCATAGGATCACAAGGACGGAGACACCAAGGAGAATCCAGAACAAGATCCAGCGACAAAAGCAATTATCAATACTGTATTTTATCTTTAGTAGTTTCTGAAAATTTGTTCTTAATTGTGGATTGTGCAATTGGCTTACAGAAAATTTAACAGAATTACATAACGTAAGTGTAAATTTCATTGTTTTATTAATTATGCACATTCTTTCTGGCTATTGACTCCAAATTATTGTGGCATTATTTTGAAGAAAAGATTGGTTGGCTCATTTTGCTATAGCCTAGCTGCTAAAAAATAATTTAAGATTTGGCAGTTAGGTAACTCATATAGAGGCCAAGCATCCAAGAAATTTGACAGTAGTTTTTACTGTGTGCTTTGACACAGTGATGTAACCTGTCTAGTCAGCTGTACCCTCCAATTAAGCATTTCTTAAAAAATAAAATTAACAATTTGGTCTCCCAATCAGTTCTCCAGTTTTCCTTAAATTCTTCAAAACCTCTAGAAATAAGGGCCACTGATTTGACCTAGTAAAGGATTTAATAATTCCCATGTCAGGTAGCTTTTTACTATGACTGTGGTAGTTGTTACAGAGGCATACTTTCCTCTAGCACTTTCCTCAAAGAATGGCAAGTGGCCACATACATTGGCATCAGGGTTTAGTACCATTAGAAATGGACAGTGTTGGTCCTGGCCTCAGACTTAAAGAATTTCATGTGCTCCCCATCGCAGATGTAGATGATACTAACATGTGGGAAGCACTGCCTTGTGTAGAAGTACAAAGCCATGCAGCTCAATCTCTTTCAGCACCTAACACTAGCTGTCAGGAGTCATCCACAACACAGAATAATAACTTATTTCTAAAAGTAAAAAGGTATACATCTTAAATAGCAAAGTAAATTGGGACCATATGAGCACATAGTAATTAAAAATATTTGGAAAGGGCTTGAGAGCTCATCAGGTGCAATACCCTTGAACTCAATAAAAAGGAAGACATCTAATGTAACCATCCTGGCAGGAATAAAGATATTATAAAGAGACATTAATATCCTCCCTTTGGTTATCAGACTGTTGAAATGATGGTCCCCAAAGAATTAGAATTTCCCCAAATCTCTCAGACTGAGAGAAGGAAACACTTGGGGCCCTGGTACTAGCCACAGGAGTTTCCTCAAATGAGATTTCACAGAGTTTTGACAATTGTCAGACCACATTGCAGGGAAGACTGGGACAGTGATGATGGGAAGGAACACACTTTGACTAGACCTGCTTGGTTGAACCTAAATCTTGCAGATGGACTTGGTAAAGAGTGATCACTGGGCCATTATTTTTCTTGCCAATTTTATCACATTGAATTATTACTTTTCTATTTAATTGGCATATTGAGGGTGGGTGGCTGAGCCTAGTTTGTTAGGGCTTTCAAAAGTCCAGGTTCTGATCCCAACAACCCTGATAACACTAAACTGTAATGGCGATGGCAGCTGACCCCTGGTATGTACATCAAGGACAAAGAAGCAGAGAACTCCGCGGGCCTTGTCCCTTGTCCCTACCAGTGATGCAGCTAGTTGAATTGTTGTCTGTCTTCACCTGTTCATCTATCTGCACCTAGCATCCATTTGTCCATTCATCCACTTTGACTTGGCCCCTGCCTTTGTCACTATAGCTTCTATAGCCTTGCACCTTGCTTCTTCATCTTGGCTTGACTCAAGGCTTAGCTAAAACCTGTGACCCTGTGGCTTGGCTTCACAGCAGACACCTCCAGCAAACCTAAAGGGCTTTTTTTTTTTTTATCTCATGCCCGAAGACTTTTTGTATCACTGTCAGCTCCCCACTTTGCTCACTCTTAGGCCTCTTTGAGATTCTCTGAACTTGGCTTCTTACTTTTGATTGGAGAGTGAGAAGGAGAGGTTCAAGAGGGACATAGGGACAGATCTTCCCTTTTCAGGTAAAATACTTAATTAAAAAAAGATACTGGGTTACCTCTTCCACATACAGCAGGTGTCTGAGGTACAGTCTGACTGCCAGACAAGGAGTTCTTTACTCTTTAATGTTTCCAGGGAAGGGGGACCTACAACAGGAGAAAGTGGGCTTAATTAAATGACCTCTGCTGTGGGGCATATGTGACTTGGGGTATGTGAGAGGAGTCACAAATGTTGGATAGAGGAGCAGGGATGACCAATGTATAACTACCATCAAGCTGCCTCAGACTCTGGGCAGCAAGGCTGAGCTGGGCTTTCTCCCACCCTGTTCACAGTGGCAGATGGAAGGAGAAGATTTTTCTTTTGGGGAGGAGTGCCTGCCTTTTTGCTGTCTGTAATAACCCTAGGGGAAAGAGAAAAACTGTGGGAAGCCTGTGGCCTGAACCATGAGACAGAGACACCAGATCTAATATTTCCTGCCTTTGAATATATGAAACAGAGGTATGACTTTATAGAAAATAAGGTAGTGGAGAGGGAACATGGAGTTGAAGAATGTAGACCTTGACCTGGCTTCTTCCTGTTGAGTTAGAGTATTGTTGCTTGTTTCCATCCCTATCCTCCACTGGCTAATGCTAGATAATAAGTTTGTGATCCTTAGATTGGAGGTTGATATCTGTATTTTCACTTTAGGAAGATACTGAGTCCACGTAACATGCTGGATAGTGGTCTGGATAAATCAGATGAGAGAGGGGCCTAAAGATAATAAGAATCAAAATGCTTATTAACAGTATGATGACAAATATGAGTCAGGAGGTAGAAGATGACTTCTGAAATCATTTGTTACATCAATCTTCTCTCTAATCTTTGGTTGTGAGCCTAGCCTTTAATGGCTGAGCCATCTCTCCAGCCCCTGTCTAATTTCTGAAGCACAGATAACTGTTTTTGCTGTGTCTATGACTAGGCCCAACCAATTTACATAAAAGCAACATTCCTCCTCCAAAAAGAGGCAAAACATCTTTTTTCTGCTGTCAGATTTAGGCCTCTCATTTTTTTTTAGTGTGATTGCTGCCAAAGAGTCCACCTGATTCTGGTGAACATTTTTAAAAAGTTTAATATCTTTATTATTTCTTAAAATTAAATATAATTACATCACTCCTCTTCCCTTACCTCCCCCAATCCCACCCATTTACTCAACCCACTATATGTATGTATATGTTTTTCATATATTATGAAAAGAACATGGAAACAAGCAAGCAACAAAAATGGTACAATATAGTAAGCTTCTATGTGCATTAGATCACTTACCTTTACATGTTCAAGATGAATCTCATTTCTTTTTTCAGTTTTTTTCCTTTAATTGAAAACAGATTCTTCTCTCATACAATAATTCTGATTATACTTGAAGTTTTATCATATATGTTTTTCACATGCTTGATTATACTTACCCCAAGATATTTTATATTATTTGAGGCCATTGTGAAGGGTGTTGATTCCCTGATTTCTTTCTCAGTCAACTTTCATCTTGGCATAGGAATACTACTGATATTTTTGTGTTAATTGTATCCAGCTGCTTTGCTGAAAGTGTTTATTAGCTGTAGGTGTTCCCTGGTGGAATTTTATAGGTCACTTATGTATATTACTATATCATCTGTAAATAATGATACTTCAACTTCTTCCTTTCCATTTTGTATCCCCTTGATTTCCTTTAGTTGTCTTTGTGCTCTAGCTAAAAAATTCAAGTACTATGTTGGATAGATAAGGAGAGAGTGGGACAGCCTTGTCTTGTTCCTGAGTTTAGGGGATTGCTTTGAGTTTCTCCAATTTTAAGTGGGCTGGCTATAGTCTTGCTATACATTGCCTTTATTATGTTGAGGTATGTCCTTGTATCTCTGATTGCTACAGGACTTTCATCATGAAATTGTGTTGGATTTTATCAATGACCTTTTCTGCATCTAGTGAGATGATTGTGTAGTGTTTTTCTTTCAGTTTATTTGTGTGTGGATTACATTTACTGATTTTTCATTTATTGAACCATTCCAAATCTCTGGAATGAAGCCTGCTTGATCATGGTAATGTTTTTTTAATGTGTTCTCAGATTCGGTTTGCAAATATTTTATTGAGCATTTTTGCATCTATGTTTGTGAAAGAAATTGGTCTGCAATTCTTTCTTTGTTGAGTCTTTTTGTGGTTTGGGTATCAGAGTAAATGTGGCTTCATAAGCATGTTCCTTCTGTTTCTATTTTGTGGAATGATTTGAGGAGAATTGGCATTAACTCTGAAAGTCTGTAGAATCTGTGTTAAACCATCTGCTCTGGGCCTTTTTTGGTTAGGAGATTTTTTTACTGACTGCCACATTTCATTAGGGGCTATAGGTCTATTTAAATTGTTTATCTGATCTTGATTAACTTTGGTAAGTGGTACCTATTGAGAAAAATTATCCACTTCTTTTAGATTTTCCACTTGTGATGGAATTTTTTTCAGACAAAAAGAGAGCTGCTAAGCCTGCTTCAATTAAGTGTTGAATGTGACAGCATGGTTAGCTTTTGGAGCCTTTGGAAGAACAAAAAAGTATTTGAGTGTGTCTGGATGACAGAACAAAGAGGTATTAGAGAGGGAAGGGTTTTTACAGATTTTTGTGGATTCCCCATTTATTGGCAGTCATTGGAGAAGGGTATACATGAACTTGGGTATCCCTGACAGTATCAGAACTCAGTGGAATATAAGCTGGTGGACAGGAAGTATCTATAGAGCCTGAGAAATGAACTAGTAGATGGAACTTCCATGTGTGGGAGTGTAATATTAAGGAACTGGCCCAAGAGAAAAGGTGATCAGAGGCAAGTTTGATAGTGTGAGATTATAACAATGAGGGATTTAGTTGTCTTACTGGGATGTTTCCATGAAAAAGCTGCCTTGTAAAGCAGCGGGATCTTGGGTCATTAGGGAGGTATATGTGGTGAGGGGTCTAATGATGGGGACCTTGTAGGTCATAAGTTTAGAATGTTTAGAAATACCTGGATATATGTTATAGAATTTGGATGCCCTATCTGATGCAATAGTGTTGTTTGACCCTTTTGTTTTTGCCTGTGAGTTTACCCAAGCCAGCAAAGGGATGAACATATCAGTATATGTAGATGAAGGATGGGACAAATAAACAGCAGTGCTTTGTCAGAGTATTGTTGGTATTGTTATGCAAGTAATGGGCAAGACTGAAATGGCTCGAGATAGGCACTCTTTAATTGGGACTAACAGACAAAGTGAAGGGGGAAAAGGAAAAGATGAGTGTTATCATTAAGAGTAGATTAGAATTAAAAGAACAAAAGGGAAAAAACTCAACTTGAAATGGTGTGAACTTTATGAGGTCCTCTGTAAAACATTAATTATGAATTATAGTAGTTAAGGAATTTCAATTTCAGAGATTTGTTGCAAAAGAGAAGTTAGAGAAAATTACATGAAGTAACTTCTATGCCTTGTGATATAGACATTAGAAGCAGGAGGAGGGGTACCAACAGGAACAGTTCCACTGAACTGTTTCTTTAACGAGAATCAAGTGCCCCTTGGGAGTCACAGAAGTATGTAGAACTAACCGAGAGTGACCCCTGACAGTCTTTCCTCTGGGATAGGATGGAGAGGCAAACAGTGGGGTTGTGTTGTCCTTATAGTCCACGAGTCGGTTTTTATCTGGAAAATGAATTCAAGAGGTGAGATCTCATAGCTTAGTGGCAGTAGAGATAATGAAGATCAAGTGTAATCTAGACTCTGTAGGTTGGAAGGATTTAGGTGGTTAGGGTTTTAAAGTAGACCCAGTCTCCCAAGTGGGTCAGTAGTGATGGTGAATTGAGAGAAGACTTTGATAGAAGCTTATCGGTAGTATGTCTTATGAAATGTCAGGTTTGGGAGAGATCCAGAGTATAATTGTCTAAGGTTGTTGAGAGCAAGGTAAACTTGCCTAGCACAAGGGACCTTCCATACATCAATTCAAAAGGACTTAAGGGGTGTAAAGCTCAAGATAGTGCATGGGTTCTCTGAGCACAGTGATCAGGGACAAGATTTAATGTTTGCCACTAATTAGGCAAAATGGCTTTTTTATGAGGTCATTCATCTTCTCCATCTTACCTTATGACTTGAATCTATAAAAGGTGTGTAACTTCCAGGTAATGTGAAGGGTTCACAGACCCCTGTGTAACTTTAACTACCAATACAGGGGCATTGCTAGATTATAAGAAGATTGGAAAACCCACAGTTCAGTATCATTTCTTTTACTAAAATGCTAATTACCATATCATCCCCTTTGGAATATGCATGAAAAAGCCTCTACTCATCCCCAGATAAGGTGGGAGTAGTAAATATCTGGTCTTTTTCATGGGTGGCATATGGGCAAAGTTGATCTGCCAATTTGGGAAGGATTTGTCCTTGTTTGTGGGTTACTTCTCTTTGTGTGTCTCTCTCTCACTCTCTCTGTCTCTGTCTCTGTCTCTCTCTCTTCGTTGTTTGTGTGTGTGTACCACCACGATGGTATCATGTGGAGCTTAGAAAACAACTTTTGGAAGTGGTTCTCTCCTTTCACCATAGGATCAGGTTTGTGTAGCAAGTGCCTTTACCCTCTGAACGTCTTGCGGACCCCTGGGATGATGATTTTGACATAAGTGGCAGGACTGAGTGACCTCAGAGAGGTCTCTAACAAGGGAAGAATTTTCAATTAGTTGAGAGAGGAGATTACTAGGGGAAAATGACCTACACAGAACTGATTATGAAAGGTTTTAACTTCCCCCACCCAATACCTTAAGAAGATTGTCTCCGCTCTTTTGTAAACTAACCTTTATTTAATGGGGCACCCTTTCGGGGTAGTTTTTTCTTTTTTCTTCAGACAAGTAAGGAAAGGAGTTAAGTGACAAGGTAATGAGGAGGGGGAAAGGCTTGCAGTTTGCAATTTTGCTTCTTTCTCAGCTGTTGTATTGGGTGTAGGTTCAATGGGGGTCCAAACTGACACCCTGCTGCTTTGCAAAGGGCCTTTTTAATCGCTATACAATTCACACCTTTAGCAAGTCAATTTCCCTATACCAAACCTCTTATCTAAGCTCTCCAAAGAGACAATGCAATGCAAATTTTCAGTTAAGAGACATCTCCCTTTGCAGAGTCCTCTTCCAACCAAGTTTTGCATAGGCTTTAAACCTTTAGCAAACTCTCAGATAAGATTTGCATACTTCAAACAGAAGGTACTGGAGACCAAAGGTAACAGTCACAAAAGACAGATCAAACCTAGGTGCTAACACTCAGGAATCAACCAGCTACAGAAATCTACAGAAACCCCGCACCCTCCCCAACAATCAGCCTTTTAATTTCCTGAGGTAATAAGGGAGAGTCCAGTTTTTTGTTGTCACTGACAGTGGGGAATGGTGTCTGTCATGGTAGGAACTTTTTTTTCTTTATTAAGAAAATTTTCTACTCACTCTACATACCACCCACAAATCACACCTCCTCCCTCCTCCAAGCCACCCCACATCTTCACATCTCCCAAATCAAGGTCTCCCATGGGGAGTCAGCAGAGTCCAGCACACTCAGCCTAGGCAGGTCCAAGCCCCTTCCCACTGCACCAAGGCTGTGCAAGGCGTCACACTACAGGCACCAGATTCCCAAAAAGCCTGTCCATGTACCAGGGATGGATCCCGAACCCCCTGCCTGGGTGCCCCCAAACAGTTTGAGCCAAACAACTGTCTTCCGTATCCACAGGGCCTAGTCTTGTCCCATGGGGGCTTCACAGCCACTAGTCTACAGTTCATGGGCTTCCTTTAGTGTGGCTGGTCATCTCTGCACGTCTTCCCATCATGATCTTGAAGTCCCCCCCCCTCTCTCATGGATTGGATTCTTGGAGCTCAGCCTGGCTATGGAGCTCTGCATCTGCCTCCATCAGTCACTGGACAAAGGCTCTATGATGACAGTTAGGGTATTTTGCTAGACCAGTCACCAGAGTAGAACAGACCAGGTGGTCCAAGGTGGGGTCATTCCTTGTAGGTTCCTGAGAGCCTCCCCAACACCCTGCCTCTTCCTATTCCCATGATGTCCTCATCTATCATGGTATCTCCCTCCCTGCCTCCCACTCTTTCCCTGTTCCAGCTCAACTCTCCCATTTCCCTATGTTCTCATCCTTGCCCTCTGCCACACCACCATAACCAGTCTGCTTATGTAGACTTCATCCACTTCTCCTTCACTGGGTCATCCATGTGTCCCTCCTAGGGTCTTTCCCTGTTAGCTAGCCTCTCTGGAGCTGTGGGTTGCAGTCTGGTTCATCCCTTTCTATGGTAGGAACTTAGAATTAGGGTATTAATGCCTCTGTGGAAGTGACTCGGTGGAGGCAGAAAGCTTTTTTCTCTCCAAGTCAAAGTATCATGAGGACAGATAATGTAGAAAGTACTTGGAATCAGCATAAACATTTACTAATGATCCCTTGGCTGGGGTTAATGTCCTGATTAATAAGTTAAACCTGCTGTTTTATAGTCCCAGGAAGGCAAGGTTCCAAATCTCAGAGTGCCACCTAGGTGGCTCACTGCATTTTTGTTGAACTCCAATCTGTAAACCAAACAAGAGCCAAGGAGGGCAAGGAAAAGTTAGGGATGTTAGGAAATGGGTTAAGAAAGTGATTTGAGGAGACAAGGATGGGAAAAAGTACAGCTGGGTTTAGGAAGTGGCATCAGTGTAGGGATATGACAGGAGTTGACTGGAGAGTGGTATAATAACATTTTAGAGATGGGAGAGAGAGATCGCAGAGATTGCCTGGTCATTTAAAAAGAGTTCTGAGAAAATGAGATATACAAGCACACAAATAGAGGTAGAGGACTAGATTAAACATTTCTTAGATCAGAAAGGCTGCACATAGCTAGAACTCATAGGCTACCCTAGGACTGTTTTATCTAACTGTTTTGAAAATTACTTTTGTTCTAGTATCAGGTCCAAACCATTGCCTCAAAAGTCTCAACACATAATCCTATCAGGCAAGTATGT
>NC_051083.1:6368612-6386282 GCF_004664715.2 Peromyscus leucopus | reverse complement strand
ACATACACACAATGAATAACTATATAAATACAACCTGATGAGTTCATTTGGTGTTGCTGATATGTGTGCTTATGTTTTTAAGAAGAACCACCTGGTATTAGATAACCAAATAGGAGGCTCATCTTGGGGAAGACTGATTCTCCCTCTCTCAGTAGTCATTAATTCCTCTTCATCTAGGAGCTAAGGGTGAGGTTCTGATTATCTCATCCGTGTTGGCATGTCAACTGTTGCTCATTGTTCAGGTCTTGTTTGGGTAGCCATATTGAGATTTCAAGGGTGCACCTTCCTTGTATATATATATAAAAACATACAATCTTTCAGAAGACTTTCTGGTCCTTTGACTCATAGAATCTTTCTGTTCCAAAATGATCCCTGAGCCTTCTGTGCAGGGGTTATGTTGTAGATGTATGCATTGGGACTGGGTACCCCATAGTCAGTTCGTTCTCATCATTTTGACTAGTTATGGCTTTCTGCTGCTAAAAGGAAGCTTTGGTGAGTGGTAAGAGCTACAATTATCTCTGGTTATAAGGATAAGTATTTAGAATGAAGTTAGGAATAATCCTAGTGTAGTAAACTGATGGTAGTAGGTTCTCTTCTAGTGTCTGTGACCTCACCAACTACAAATAGTTCCTAGGTTTACAGTACTAGGCATCATTTCCCTGATATTAAACAGGCTTTATGTCCAATTAGACAGTTATTGGTTAGTGCCAAGATGTAAGTGGCATTATCATACCTTTCAGGGATAGTTTGCCATACTCATCATTGTTGTGATTCATAGCTTTTCATAGAAATTCATAATTTCTTTTCCTACATGTTACCTAGACATTTTGTCTTTTATGATTTTTGAGACAAGGTATTTCTCTGCAGCTCAGACTGACCATAAACTCACATTAATCTTGATATCCTGAATGCTAAGATTACAGGCTTATACCACATAGCCTGGATCATTTGACATTTTTAACCATGAACAAACTAAAAAAGTGATACCATTGTTATTCCTTTGTCCATTCCTTCAATAGATAGTTATCGAAAATCTACAAAAAGGTGGGGCGCAGCAGTTTTCAAAGCACAGAACTTTCTGGAGGCCTTACACTCTAGTGGGAGAAGAAAAGGGTGAATAAAAATTTTGAAGCCTCTTTTCTCTGTTCTGTCATCAGTTACATGCACACACACACACACACACACACACACACACACACACACACACACTGGGCCTGGAGATAATTTGGTATAACCTTGAATGACCTTGTTTTCTTAAGATGGTGCTATAACCAATCAGAAGCTGAGCTCTTGGAAATCTGTAAGTTTTAAAGTGTTATACAGTAAATAAAGGCCAAGTAACAGTATAGTAAGGAAGGAGAGAGGAAATTAGGTGGAATGGTCAAAGACGATGTCTTGGAAAAGGTGACATATAAACAAAGACCTGAAGTGAGGCAAAAGAATATGTCATTCAGTTATCTGGAAGACTATCCACAGACAGGACTGATAGAGGGGCCTTAAAGCTAGATTATGGGGAGGAACAGCAGAGTCCAGTGTGGATGAAAGGCCATGGCAAGATAGGCATATTCAGAGTTAAGCTTAAGAAAGATAAGCAAACAGACAGAAATGATGATGTAAAATATTGTAAGCCATTGAAAAAGCCCGTGGTTTTAAGACTAGAAGCCATGGTGTAGCGGGAGGAAGGCAGATACACTTAGAATGACACTATTTAGCTTCTTTAAAATGACACTTTAAATCTATCTTCATAGACCCTATGCAGTACAAGTAAAGATGTAGGACCAGTTGGGAAGCTGTTGTCTTAATGCAGGCAAGATATTATTGAGATAGAGTAAATAAATTATCAGAGATCAGAGATGAAATCAGCGAGGATTTCTGAAGGGCCAAATGCAGGACAAGGGAGAAAGAAAATGAAGAATTTCCCCCACAGACTAGCTGCTGGTAATGAAGCTAAACACCCTTTGATGAGCTGGTTCCCTCAGATAGTTTTTCTCCTGGGATGAGCTCTGACTCTACATTTTGTGTGTGTTTGTGTTTGTGTTTGTGTGTGTGTGTGTGTGTGTGTGTGTGTGTGTGTGTGTGTGTGTGTTTTGTCAGCATTTACGAGAGTGTACCACCTTTACATAGTGCCTGAGGATGTCAGATGAGGGCATCTGATCTCCTGGAGCTGGAGTTGCAGAAAGTTGTGAGCCACAATGTGGGTGCTGGGAATTGAACCTGGTCCTCTGGCAGACAGCCAGTGCTTTTAAACCCCAGTCATCTCTCAAGTCTTGGGGCCCTACATTTTCATGTCCAGATATCTAGTGGGTCACACAGAGAGAAATAGTTGTGTTCCTAGAAGCCATGCTTATAGGTAGCAATAATTTAGCTGTAAATGAAAGTGGCTATGGATGTAATTTCAAATAAATGTCAACTTTGTTCAATATCCACCCTTGATAATTGCCCATGGGCACCCCAATATCAATAGGAAGAACAAACAACTTTAACAGTTAAAACAGCTTTGCAGTTAAATGCTCATTTTCTCCTTTTATAAAAGTTTACTACCTCGGTGGTTATATGAACACAGGAACTTTTCAGGCCTGAAGCTTAAGACCAAGAAGCTTCACAATCACTTGGCTCTTGTATGTAGACAAGTTAGAGCAGGGTCAGGCAATGGTACTTTTAAAATGGACGACTCTGGAGACAAGTGAAGATGATGAGACTGGTGAAGATTCTCGGTAGAAAGAGAAATGAGCCAGTCCTTTTGGCAACATTGCCATTATTGTTGATGGGTATTGGGAGAGCAGCGATGTCAAGGTAGATGGAATGTGTTCGTTCAAGAGAGAAGCACAAGAGAGAGAGGAGACTATGAGGAAACACTTTCCTTGCACCATCCTTTGACTCACTGTCAGGATCCAGATCCTTTGTGTGTTATGTGAGGAGTTAACATGTCAGGATTTCTTCCTGAAAGGAAGTAATTCCACTTGCATTCAGTCTCACTGCAGTGTACTGTAAGTCTTGAGTATTTTCAACATTATTTTTTCTGACTAAAATCCACCTCATTGGCATACTGATGGGGCTGTTGTATTGTCTTATCCTACAAAAAGCAGTAAGGACAGTTCTGAGACAATTTAAAGAGGCATTTATTAGAAAAGTGGGAATTTTGGATTTATACCCATGCTGAGATACATGTGAAAAGTATAGTGCAGCGAAGAGACCCTTGTTTGTGCTGCACACCTATGTGGGTAAATCTTGGCACCACGTGGGGAACTGGGGAGAACTCACTATTATTAAACTTAAGACAATGGAATCTACAGGATAGCATGAATATTATTCCTTACTGAGCAAGGCTTTGGACTAAAAACAGCATTGTTGCCCTATTGGGATTGAGGTGAAAAATCTGAAGAAAGAATTTTTACAATGACTCAGAGGGTAAAAGCACTTGTGGTGAAAGCCTGATTACTTGTATTAAATCCCCAGAACCCACATGAAGGCAAAAGGAGAGAATCAGCTCCACAAAGTTGTCCTCTGACCTCTACAGGCACATGTCACATACACACCACGAATCTTTTAGAAGATTTTTAAAATAATGATGCTAATAAATCCCCCACTCATGTTAATAATTCTGGTCAAACAATGGCCTAACAACTGCCTGAGTTGAGAGAGTGAGAGAGAAGCTAAGGCAGTGATGGATGAGGCAGCAGGACTGCTAAGAGCCCGAACTGCACTATGGAGTTGCTCATGGAGCTGTTGGTGTTGTGGACCTAGCTTATTGGCCATGGCCTCAGGCTTCTCCATCATCATTGAGGTACACACTGAAGAGTGTTTATTTGAGTGGGTCACCTCCGGCCCTGAGATGGACCTCATCTTTGAGGTGGCAGAGGAAGACTTTCTCAACACCAACATGGAGATCATAGGTCCAGATAATAAAGGAATCTATAAAGGAGACCAGTCCAAAGGGACATGCACATTTGTAGCCCCCATGGTTGGGCCATACATCATGATACCAAAGATAATGTCACTGATGATGTTGGGGAGGTTTCCAAAGGACAAGATATCAGGATAGAAGGTCATCAGAAACAAGCTAGGGAAGCAATGGAGTGTGGATTCAGAAGTGGAGGTTTTAGTAATGCAGACTAAAAGCTGAAGCAGAACAATAAAGCTTGTTAGTCTTCTCTGTGATTCTGTAGAAGGAAGGCCATCAAAAACCAAACCATGATCATCATGACCTTTATTCTGTGAGCTGTGCCTTTGGTAATTTACAAAATAAAAAGATATTCATGTTTGTGAGCATCCTTGCTGCTCTGAGGGCATTGTCTTAGGGTGGCATTTAGCTTGGACACACATTTGAGAAAACAGCAGTGGGAAGAGATTTGCCCATGTTTGGACATATCTTGATTTTTATAATTTGGAGCCAATCTGTTGAGCTGTCACTACAGCTACAATATCCATAATTACAAGCATAGTCATGTTGTTTTTCTGCTTAAAATCTAGCAAAAAAGAGTTATTAAAAAAGTTGGACTCACATTCCTCAGTGTGCACTAACCCCTCTGTGATAATGGCCTGCCTCCTTTACTAGCATTTCTTTGCTTTCTACCCAACTCCATAGAGTCTGCTAATACTGACCTACCTGAGATTTCCTCACGAGCCACACTGTTCCAGATGAGACATAGTGCACTCAAGATTCAGCCTAGCTTGTATCCCTTCCAGAAAGCATCCACTGGCACATCTAGTTGGACTGAAACCCTTTCCCTGCTGTTTCATAGCACTTTGTTTTAGGTTGGAAAACACATGTGTCTCTAGACTATTAGGGCCCTCCATTGGGAGATTAAACACTCATAAATTGAGGGAAACTATTCACTGAAACTCTCTCAGGCAAGCAAAAGTTACATATTAATAGAATTCATAGAAGAGGTATGGAGGAAGGAGCAGTTATCTCATGCTTAAATTGTTTATGCATTCACTAAATGTCACCATATGCTTGGGGCACCAAGCATAGAACAGAAGATAAAATAGATCAAGTCCCTCTCACATGGAGTCCATATTTTGGGAGGGGAACATATTTAGGGCTCAGTAAATACATACCACATCCTGTGAATAAGTTGAATAATGTATACAAAGTAACACGAGGCTTTAATAGTCACAGCTTTATTAACTAGATTTATGAATATTCTAGTTGTTGTGTTCTTTGGGAGCTAACTATATTTTCCCATTGAACTAATTCATTGAATTAAAGTGTCTAAAAGGTGCTAGCAGTGACAAAGTGCATATTGGATTTGTGCTCCTGAGAGTTGTCCTCAGGCATAGAACTTCAAATTTAATATTATCAGCTGCTAAAAAATTTATATTCATTTATGACCCCCTTGATCCTCAAACTTTAAGTAGACATTTTACTCCCCATTTGTGTTTGTGTGTGTGTGTGTGTGTGTGTGTGTGCGCGCGCATGTAGAAACATATATATGAGTAAATATTGTTTATGTATGGAGGCCAGAAGTCAACCTCCAGTGTTTGTCTTCAGGAACTGTCATGTCTTTTTTTAATTTAAAAAAAAAAGTTTTATTCATTTTACATACCAACCACAGATCTCCTCTCATTCCTCCTCCCACCCCGCCCCACTTTCCCCCTAACCCACCCATCCCCTCCTCCAAAAGGGTAAATCCTCTCATGGGGGGGGACAGCAAAGCCTGGCTCACTCTTGATGTAGTGGGGAGGTGTTTAGTCCTTCCTCAACTGTCTTTTGAGACAGAGCTTCTTACTGACTTAGAGTTCAACAAATAAACTAGACTGGCTGACCAGTAAGTCACCAAGAACCAGCCTTTCTTCAGCTCCCCAGCACTGGGATTACAAACAGAGGTCCAAGACATTGAAGGCTTTACTCCAAATCACATAAGTTGTTGATAATAGAATTAGGACAAGAATCTGGGTTTTCCTTTCTTTTCTTCTTTCTTTCTTTCTTTCTTTCTTTCTTTCTTTCTTTCTTTCTTTCTTTCTTTCTTTCTTTCTTTATTTCTCCTCCTCCTCCTCCTCCTTCTTCTCCTTCTTTTTTTCTATTTTGAAACAGAGTTTCTCCGTGTAGCCCTGGCTGTCCAAAACTTGCTTTGTAAACCAGGCTGATTTCCAATCAGAGATCCTCCTGCATCTGCTTCCTAAGTGTGCCACCAAGCCCAGCTAGAAAGAAACTGGGTTTTCTATCTGAAACCCATAGTTCATTCTAACCTCTAGGATCTCAGTTACACTCTCTGAACCTGCCTTCTTGTCCTTGACACTGACCTAAAGGAGGTCCACAGAGGTGTTTCCCTAGCCACTCGGTCTCTTCGCTCACTGATTTCCCCATGCTTTATTTTCTTCATTGTCCACATTCTTACTACAACAGAAAAGCCTGTACCCTCCTCTCAGGAATGTGATTAATTATTGGGAGGAAAGAAGCAGATTTCTATTAAGATACCTGAGAAAGTCTGTTCCTTTATGCCCCAGGAACGAAAACAAACCTGTTGTCATGGTTCCTTCAGATTTCCAGACTTAAAGTAATCCCAGTCTACACTCTGAGCACTTAAAGCAGATTGATTTCCCAGGCAGTATAGATAAGCAGATATGCTTCCACAAGTTCATTGGTGGATGACAGTGCAGATTGTGTTTTTATTTTCTTCCTCCCTTCCTGTATTTTCAAAGTGTACTTATTTTCAGAATTCATGCTGTCAAACTTGGCAGAAATACAGGGACAGAAACGATGAAGGAAGAGTAAATGGATGAGGATAGAAAGCTCCCAAGGAAACATTACATTTAAAAGCCAGAAAGCCCTACAACTTTCTAGAGTGCTGCAGTATGGCTACTTCTGCTGGGCTTAACTTGATCCTCAGCAATCATGAAGCAGAGCTTTCTGTAATCACCTACAGAATACCTTAGCCTGCAGTCATGTCAACCAAATAAACATTACAGTGATAACTAGGTCTATGGTAGTGGTAATGGAGATGAAATACTCCCACTCTCATAGAAAATGGAAGAAGTCATCAGACCCTCAGTAAGGGTCTGATGCACGTAGGCTTGTGTTAGGAGTTATGCTAGAGAAGGCAGAAGGGTAAACTGACCTGAAGGTGGGAATCCAGATTTCATGAGGTTGTCAACCTGTCACCCATACTCCTGTATGTGTCACAAATAAACTCATTTGTTTGCTGGGCTGCAATTGGATGAAATCACTTCTTTGGTCTGTAGGTGCTCTATCTATGGTGAATGATTTTTTTTTCCACATCATGCTAGGAAAAGTCACACTACGTAGGGACAGGCTGTGCAAGTGCACTTGTCTCTAACCTTCCCAATTAGCCAAAGCAAAGGGGAAAAACAAGACCAGCATAATATACAGTGTCCACAAGATCATGACAAGTTGCTCAGATTTTGATATTTTTCTCTTAATCTTCTTCTTCCTTCTTCCTCCTCCTCTTCTTCCACTAATATAAGAGAAACCTGTCCTACAGGCCATTAAAAGAGGACATTGGACTCTCTGTTCCACAAGACCCAAACCCTCAGTCTCATGCTAGCACTGCAACAGATCAAGAGCCTTCCATCTCCCTGCCCACATCTCCTGTGGATCCCAGAGAACATCCCCTCTGTACTTGCTGGGGTTGTGCTAACTTCACACAAGCTAGAGTCATCAGAGAGGAAGGAGCCTCCATTGGGAAAATGCCTCCATGAGATCCAGCTGTAAGGCATTTTCTCAATAAGTGATTAATGGGGAAGGCCCAGTCCACTGTGGGTGGTGCTGTCCCTAGGCTGGTGGTGCTGTCCTAGGCTGGAGGTCCTGGGTTCTATAAGAAAGCAGACTAAGCAAGCCATGGGAAGCAAGCCAGTAAGCAGCACTCCTCCATGGCTTCTGCATCAGCTCCTGCCTACAGGTTCATACCCTGTTTGAGTTCCTGTCCTGACTTCCTTTGAAAAAGAACAAGAGTATGGAAGTGTAAGCCAAACAAACCCTTTTCTCCCCAGCTTGCTTTTTGGTTGTGATAGTTTGAATATAATTGGCCCCCATAATCTCATATAGAGAGGCACTATTAGAAGATATGGCTTTGTTGGAGTGGGTATAACTTTGTTGGTGGAAATCTGTCACTGTGGGGGCAAGCTTTGAGAGTTCCTATGCTCAGTAAACCACTCAGTGTCTCAGACCACTTCCTGTTGCCTGCAAGATGTAGGACTCTCAGCTCCAGTTCCAGCATCTTGTCTGCCTGCACTCCACCATGTCCTACTATAATGTAGATGAATTTCTAAACAGCCTTATTAAATAAGAAACACAGAGCCAAATACAAGGGTGGAAGCCATAGAGATCAGAGAAATAGGAATAGCCACCAGCTAACCTAAGCTCACCATGCCGCCATAGCTTCCCAAGAGAACTAGCTTCTTCCTGTCTAATCTGTGCCTTTATTGCCTTGCTGTTCTGCCTTCTCATTGGCTCTTAGTCAAGCCACCTCACTTCCTTGTGACTGCCTGTCTGTCCAGACCTCCAGGTCTCTATGGTTGGTACTGGGATTAAAGGCGTGTGCCACCACACTTGGCTATGTCCTTGAAAACACAGAGACTCTGCCTGCCATGTGATCAGATTAAGGGCATGTGCTGCCACCACCTGACTTTTGATTATGGCTGGCTATGTCCTCTGATCTCCAGGCAAACTTTATTTATTAACATACAGATAAAATATCACCACATTTCCCCTTTTTTCCTAATAAAAATAAAAAATAATAAAAAAGTTGTAACTAATACAAGAAAACTACATACAATAAGTACAATAACTATATATAATATATACAAGCAAGAAATCCATCAACAATGTCTAGTCCATTTGCCTTTCACAAACTCTGAGAAAATATTCCATTATCTATCCCATTTTGGTGAGTCCAAAATATACCTAGTTCACTTTCTATCCTAACTTGTATTACCAACAGAGAACTATCTTATAATGTCTTTCAAATTTATACACTTTACAACTCTTTAGTAAGTTTCTTTTTGGAATTTTTTTTTTTTTTTTTTTGGTTTTTCGAGACAGGGTTTCTCTGTGTAGCTTTGCGCCTCTTCCTGGAACTTACTTGGTAGCCCAGGCTGGCCTCGAACTCACAGAGATCCACCTGGCTCTACCTCCCAAGTGCTGGGATTAAAGGCGTGAGCCACCACCACCCGGCAGAATTATTTTTTTTTATTTTAGTAAGTTTTTTTCAAATATTTTTATTTTATAATTAATTTAATTTTACATAACAGCCATGGATTCCCCTGTCCTCCGTCCTCCACCCTCAGCATTCCCCCCACAATCTGTCCCCCATTCCCACCTCCTCCAAGGCAAGGTCTCCCCTGGGGAGTCAGCTTAGCCTGGTAGATTCAGTTGAGGCAGGTCCAAGGCTCCTTACACCAAGGCTGAGCAAAGTGTCTCAGCATAGGCCCTAGGTTCCAAAAAAGCCAGCTCATGCACCAAAGACAGGTCCCAGTCCCACTGCCTGGGGGCCTCCTAAACAGTTCAAGCTAATCAACTGTCTCACTTATCCAGAGGGCCTGGTCCAGTTCCATAGGGGCTCCTCAGCTATTGGTTCACAGTTCATGTGTTTCTACTAGTGTGGCTATTTGTCCCTGTGCTTTTTCCAATCATGGTCTCAATATCTCTTGCTCATATAATCCTCTCTCTCTCATCCATTGGACTCTTGGAGCTCCACCTGCGGCTTGGTCATGGATCTCTGCATCTGCTTCCATCAGTCACTGGATGAGAGTTCTACCATGACAGTTAGGGTGTTCAGCCATCAGATCACCAGAGTAGGTCAGCTCGGCATTCTCTCAACCATTGTCAGTAGTCTATAGTGGAGGTATCTTGTGGATTTCTGTGGACCTCTCCAGCACTCTGCTTCTTCCTATTCCCATGGAGTCTTCATTTATCATGGTATCTCTTTCCTTGTTCTCCCACTCTGTTCCTGATCCAGCTGGGATCTCCTGCTCCGCTAAGCTCTCTTTTCCCCAATATTTGCCCTCCATTACCCCCCAACCCCCAGTTTGCTCATGTAGATCTCATACATTTCTCTGTTGTTGGGGGATCCCTGTGTCTTTCTTAGGGTCCTCTTTACTAGGTAGCCTCCATGGAGTTGTGAGTTGCAGTCTGGTTTTCCTCTGTTTTACATCTAGTATCCACTTATGAGTGAGTACATACAATTTTTGTCTTTCTGAGTCTGGGTTACATCACTCAGGATGATTTTTTCTAGTTTCATCCATTTGCCTGCAAACCTCAGGATGGCATTGTTTTTCTCTACTGAGTAGTACTCCATTGTGTATATGTACAACATTTTTTTATCCATTCTTCAGTTGAAGAGCATCTAGATTGTTTCCAGGTTCTGGCTATTACAAATAATGCTGCTATGAACACAGTTGAGCATGTGTCCTTGTGGTATGTTTGAGTATTCCTTGGGTATATGCCCAAGAGTGGTATAGCTGGGTCTCGAGGGAGGTTGATTCCCAATTTTCTAAGAAAGCGCCATATTGATTTCCAAAGTGGCTGTACAAGTTTGCATTCCCACCAACAGTGTAGGAGTGTTCCCCTTGCTCCACATCCTCTCCAACATAAGCTGTCTTCAGTGTTTTTGATCTTAGCCATTCTGACAGGTGTAAGATGGTATCTCAGAGTCGTTTTGATTTGCATTTCCCTGATGATTAAGGATGCTGAGCAATTCCTTAAATGTCTTTTAGCCATCTGAGCTTCTTCTGTTGAGAAATTCTCTGTTTAGCTCTATAGCTCATTTTTTAATTGGGCTGTTGGGTATTTTGATGTCTAATTTCTTGAGTTCTTTATATATTCTGGATATCAGCCCTCTGTCATATATGGGGTTGGTGAAGATCTTTCCCATTCTGTAGGCTGTCGTTTTGTCTTGTTGACCATGTCCTTTGCCCTACAAAAGCTTTAGAGTTTCAAGAGGTCCCATTTATTAATTAATTGTTTCTTTCAGTGTCTGTGCTACTGGTGTTATATTTAGGAAGTGATCTCTGGTGCCAATGTGTTCAAGACTACTTCCTACTTTCGCTTCTATCAGGTTCAGAGTAACTGGATTTATGTTGAGGTCTTTGATCCACTTGGACTTAAGTTTTGTGCATGGTGACAGATATGGATCTATTTGCAGTCTTCTACATGTTGACATCCAGGTATGCCAGCACCATTTGTTGAAGATGCTTTCTTTTTCCCATTGTAGAGTTTTGGCTTCTTTGTCGAAAATTATATGTTCATAGGTGTGCAGATTAATGTCAGGGTCTTCAGTTTGGTTCCATTGGTCCACATGTCCGTTTTTATGCCAGTATCAAGCTGTTTTTATTACTGTAGCTCTATAGTTGAGCTTGAAGTCAGGGGTTGTGATGCCTCCAGAGGTTCTTTTATTGTACAGGATTCTTTTGGCTATCCTGGGTTTTTTGTTTTTCCATTTGAAGTTCAGTATTGTTCTTTGCAGGTCTGTGAAGAATTGTGTTGTTATTTTGATGGGGATTGTATTGAATCTGTAGATTGCTTTTGGTAAGATTGCCATTTTTACTGTGTTAATCCTACCTATCCATGAGCATGGGAGATCTTTTCCATTTTCTGACATCTTCTTCAATTTCTTTTTTTTTTTCAGGGACTTAAATTCTTGTCATACAGGTCCTTCACTTGTAAAAGAAACACTACTACAACTTAAACCACATAGTGGCCCACACACACTGATAGTAGGAGACTTCAAAAATCCAATAGTTAGGTCATCCGTATAACAATAATACTGGAGCTAACTGACATAATAAATCAAATGGACCTAGTAGATATTTACAGAATATTTCATCCAAACACAAAAGAATATACCTTCTTCTCAGTACCACATGGAACATTTTCCAAAACTGGCCACATACTCGGAACAAAAGCAAATCATAAGATATACAAAAATTGAAATAACTCCTTGTATCCTATCATTCTACCAGAAATTAAAGCTGGATATCAGCAATAGAAATAAGAGAATGTTTACAAACTCATGGAAACTGAAGAACTCTGTACTGAATGAAAATGTACTGGGTCAAGACAGAGATAAGAAAGAAATGACTTTAGAAATCAATGAAAATGAATGCACCACATACCCAAACTTATGGGACACAATGAAAGTTGTGCTAAAAGGAAAGTTCAGAGCACTAAGTGCCCACATGAAAAAAAATTGGAGTGACCTCATACTAGTAACTTAAAAGTCCACCTGAAAGCTCTAGAACAAAAAGAAGCAAGCACATCAAAGAGGAGTAGATGGCAAGAAATAATCACACAGAAGGATGGAATCAATAAAAATAAAAAAATACAAAGAATAAATGAAACAAAGAGTTGGTTGTTTGATAAAATAAAGAAGATAGACAAAGCCTTAATCAAATTAACTAAAAGGCAGACATGACAGACAGAAATACACACACACCACACACACACAGAGAGAGAGGAAGAGAGAGAGAGAGAGAAGAGAGAGAGAGAAAAGAGAGAATACAAATTAACAAAATCAGAAATTTAAACAGGACATAACAACAGACACCAAGAAATCCAGAGAACCACAAGGAAATACTTTAAAAACTACATGCTCCACCAAACTGGAAAATCTAAAAGAAATGGATAATTTCTTGATAGGTACCACTTACCAAAGTTAAATCAAGATCAAATATACAACTAAAATAGACCTATAACCCCCAAGGAAATAGAAACAATCATTAAAATTCTCCTACCTTCCAACAAAACCCCAAACAACAACAACCAACAAAAAAACAAGAACCAGATGGTTTTCGTGCAGAATTGTACCAGACTCTCAAAGAAGAATTAGTTCAAATACTCCTCAAATTATTTCATAAAACAGAAACTGAAGGAATATTGCTGAATTCATTTTATGAGGCCACAGTTACCCTGATACCCAAACCACACAAAGACTCAACAACCAGTTTTCCCTCATGAACATAGATGCAACAATACTCAATAAAATATTCACAAACTGAATCTAAGAACTCATCAAAAAGATCATGCACAATGATCAAGTAGGCTTCATCTCAGAGATGCAGGAATGGCTCAACTTACAAAAATCTGTTAATGTATCCACCATATAAACAAACTGTTAGAAAAATCCCACATGATCATCTCATGAGAAGTAGAAAAGGCCTGACAAAATCCAACATTCCTTCACATAAAAAGTTCTGAAGAGATTAGGCTTATAAGACATATCTAAACATAATAAAGCAATTTACAGCAAGCCTATAGCCAAAATTAACTTATATAGAAGAGACTCAAAGCAATTCCACTAAATCAGGAACAAGACAAGCTATTTACTCTTATATCTATTCAATATAGGACTTTGAAGTTCTATCTGGAGCAATTATGTTGTGGGATATTGTACGCCTTGTGAAGATACATTCCTGTGTTTGTATAATAAAAAAACCTCAATGACACCAATAGCTATGCAGGAGAGAGTATAGACAGGACTTCTCAGCCAAGAGAGGAAATAGGAGGAAATAATTAAGGGCAAAGGAGACACCAAGAAGACATGGAGGAGTCAGACATACAGAATGAAAAAAGAAAGTCACATGCAACACAGATTAATAAAAAGCAGGATAATTTAAGCTATAAGAGCTAGTAGAACAAGCTTCAGCTATTAGGTTCAGCTTTCATAATTAATAAGAAGTCTCCTTTTCATTATTTGGGAGCTGGCTGGCTGGACAGGAAAAGCTCATTATGGCAATAGGACAACTGAAGGAGGATCAAGGGAATACAAGCTGGAAAGGAGAAGTCAAAGTGTGGTTGATATTTGTTTGTGATCTAACAAATAAAGCTTACCTGAAGATCAGAGTGTGGAAGCTAAGCCACTAGCTAGCCATAGAGACCAGGCAGTTGTGACACACACCTTTAATCCCAGCACTCAGGAGGTAGAGGCAGACAGATCTCTGTGAGTTCAAGGCCACCCTGGGCTACACAAGACTGATCCAGGTTAAAAAGAAATAGAGCAGCAGGTGGTGGCATATACCTTTGATTGCAGCACTTGGGATCTCATGCTTTTAATCACATAACTAGGGAGATGAAAACAGAAGTGATATGACTGGGTGAAGAAAGGAATATAAGGGGGAGGAGGCAGGAGTTCAGTCTTTTTCAGGCTGAAGAGTTGTTGAGGTAAGAGGTGGTGGCTGTGGCTGTGAATTCATGCTACATCAAAGTATCATTATTTGCAGATGATATGATAGTATACATAAGCAACCAGCTACAAACAATATAAAACATCTTGGAGTAACTCTAACCAACAAGTAAAAGACTTCAAAAAACTTCGAAGATTTGAAGAAAGAAATTGAAAAGCAATATCAGAAGATGGAAAGATCTCCCATACTCATGGATCAACAGGATCAACATAGTAAAAATGACCATCCTACCAAAAGCAATCTACAGATTCAATACAATCCCCATCAAAATTCTAACACAGTTCTTTACAGACCTTAAAAGGACAATACTCAACCTCATATGGAAAAACAGAAATTCCCGGATAGCTTTAAAAAAAAAATTGTGAAGAATAATACACTTCTCAGAGATATCACCATTCCTGCTGTACTACAGAAGTATAGTAATAAAACTGCATGTGTTGGCATAAAAACAGAGACATTGATCATTAGAATCATTTTTTTTTATTTTTAAAATTTATTTATTAAATTTAATTTTACATATCAGCCACAGATTCCCTTGTTCTCCCCCCTCCCATTCCACCCACCCCACCCTGCCCCACCCCTGCCTTCCTCCAGCCCACCCCCCATTCCCATCTCCTCCAGGGCAAAGACTCCCCCGAGGATTGAATTCAACCTGGTAGATTCAGTCTAGGCAGGTCCAGTCCCCTCCTCCCAGGCTGAGCCAAGTGTCCCTGTATAAGCCCCAGGTTACAAACTTCCAGTTCATGCACTGAGGACAGGACCCGGTCCCACTGTCTGGATGCCTCCCAAGCAGATCAAGCTAATCAACTGTCTTATTTACCTGGAGGGCCTGATCCAGTTGGGGCCTCCTCAGCTATTGTTCATAGTTTATGTGTGTCCTTTTCGTTTTTCATATTTGTCCTGTGCTTTTTCCAACCTTGGTTTCAACAATTCTCACTCATACAAACCTCCTTTCTCACTAATTGGACTCCTGGAGCTCACCTGGGCCTGACCATGATCTCTGCATCCGGTTCCCTCAGTCATTGGATGGGGTTTCTAGTATGACAATTAGGATGTTTGGCCAGGTGGCCTTAGAATACTTCAAGAGATCTATTCAGAGGGCCTGATCCAGTTGGGGGCCCTCAGCCATTGTTCATAGTTCATTTGTTTCCATTTGTTTGGCTATTGTCCCTGTGCTTTATCCAACCTTGGTTTCAACAATTTTCGCTCATATAAACCCTTCTCTTTCTCACTAATTGGACTCCGGAGCTCCACCCAGGGCCTAGCAGTGATCTCCGCATCCAGATTCCTCAGTCCTTGGATGGGGTTTCTGGCATGACTATTAGGTGTTTGGCCATCCCATCACCAGAGTAGGTCAGTTCTGGCTGTCTCTCGACCATGGCCAGCCATCTATTGTGGGAGCTATTTTGTAGATTTCTGTGGCCTCTCTAGTACTTTTGTTCTTCCTTTTCTCACATGTTTCCATTTACCATGGTCTCCTATTCCTTGTTCTCCTCTCTTTCTTCTTGATCCAGCTGGATTCTCTGCTCCCACAGGCTCTCTTCCCTCGACCCTTGCCCTTCATTACTCTCACTCATGTCCAGGTTGTTCATGTTGATCTCAGCCATTTCTCCGTCATTGGGCAATCTCATGTCTTCTTGGGGTCCTGTTTTCCAGGTAGCCTCCTGGTGATGTGAGTAGCAGTCCAGTCATCCTTGTTCCACATCTAGTATCCTCCTATGAGTGAGTACATACATATTTGTCTTTCTGAGTCTGGGTTACCTCACTCAGGAGGATTTTTTCCTAGATCCATCCATTTGCCTGCAAACCTCATATGTCATTGTTTTCTCTGCTGAGTAGTATTCCATTGTGTATATGTGAAATAGACATCAAAACGACCAACAGTCCATTTAAGAATGGGCTATAGAACTAAACAGAGATTCTCAACAGAGGAAAACTCGAATGGCTGAAAGACATATAAGGAATTGCTCAACATCCCTAATCATCAGGGAAATGCAATCAAAACAACTCTGGGATACAACCTTATGCCTGTCAGAATGGCTAAGATCAAAACACTGAGGACACTTTATGCTGGAGAGGATGTGGAACTAGGGAACTCTCCTCCACTGCTGGTGGAATGCAAGCCTTGTACAACCACTTTGAAATCAATATGGCGCTTTCTTAGAAAATTGGGAATCAATCTCCCCCAAGATCCAGCTCTACCACTCTTGGCATATACCCAAGAAATGCTCAATCATACCACAAGAGCACTTGCTCAGCTATGTTCATATCAGCATTGTTTGCAATAGCCAAAACCTGGAAACAACCAAGATGCCTTCAACTGAAGAATGATCATTAGAATCAAATTAAAGACCCAGATATAAAGCTACACACTTAAGGATATCTGATTTTTGACCAAGAAGGCAGAAATACACACTGGAAAAAAAGACAGCATCCCCAACAAATGGTGCTCATCAAACTGGATGGATTCATGCAGAAAAATGCAAATAGATCCATGCTTCTCACCATTCACAAAACTCAAATCCAAGTGGATCAAAGACCTCAACATAAACCAGACACACTGAACCTGATAGAAGAGAAAAGGGGATAGCCGTGAACACATTGACATAGGAGACAATTTCCTGAACAGAATACTGATAGCACGATTGACAACTAGTGAATGAGATCTCATAAACTGAAAAGCTTCTGTAAGGCAAAGGATATCATCAATAGGGCTATGTGGTAGCCTAGAGAATGGGAAAAGATCTTCACTGACTTCATATGTGACAGAGACTAATATCCAACATATATAAAGAACTGAAGAAACTGCATATCAACAAACCAAAGAATCCAATTTAAAACCAGGATACAGGCAGATAGGCCCACAGCGGCGGCCCACAGAGGTAGACAGGCTGGCAGCGGAGACAAGCAGACGCAGGGAGGCCTGTGGCAGCGGCCCACAGAGGTATGGGGCCACCAGCGGTGGCCGACAGGGACAATTCAGGCCGGTGGCAGCCGGCAGAGCATAAGTCCAGCGGTGGCCCACAGAGGTAGACAGGCTGCCGGCGAGACAAGCAGACGCAGGTAGGCTCACGGCAGTGGCCTGCAGAGGTAGACGGGCCTGGCAGTGGCAGCTGGCGAGACATTCAGGCCCAGCGGTGGCCCACAGAGGTAGAGCAGGCCTGGCGGGGAAAGAAGCAGACACAGGTAGGCCTGTGGTGGCAGCCCACAGAGGTAGACAGGCACGTAGCGAGACAAGCAGAACAGGTAGGTCCGCAGCCGGCGGCCCACATACAGGCCCGGTGGCAGCTGGAAAGAGACACACGGCCTGGTGGCGGCCCGCAGGTAGACGGGCCAGCGGCAGTCGACCAGCAGAGGTAGGTAGGCCCGTGGCAGCAGCTGCAGAGACATTACAGGCCCACGGCGGCCGCAGAGGCAGACAGGCCCAGGGACGGAGACAAGCAGACACAGCTTGGAAAGGACACCTAACCCCAACACTGGGGAAGAAGCGATCTCCATGGGACAGAACCAGAACAAATCTGAACACTC
>NC_051083.1:6351782-6368112 GCF_004664715.2 Peromyscus leucopus | reverse complement strand
CAGCTCCAGAGAGGCTAGCTAACAGGGAAAGACCCTAGGAGGGACACATGGATGACCCAGTGAAGGAGAAGTGGATGAAGTCTACATAAGCAGACTGGTTATGGTGGTGTGGCAGAGGGCAAGGATGAGAACATAGGGAAATGGGAGAGTTGAGCTGGAACAGGGAAAGAGTGGGAGGGCAGGGAGGGAGATACCATGATAGATGAGGACATCATGGGAATAGGAAGAGGCAGGGTGTTGGGGAGGCTCTCAGGAACCTACAAGGATGACCCCACCTTGGACCACCTGGTCTGTTCTACTCTGGTGACTGGTCTAGCAAATACCCTAACTGTCATCATAGAGCCTTTGTCCAGTGACTGATGGAGGCAGATGCAGAGCTCCATAGCCAGGCTGAGCTCCAAGAATCCAATCCATGAGAGAGGGGGGGGGACTTCAAGATCATGATGGGAAGACGTGCAGAGATGACCAGCCACACTAAAGGAAGCCCATGAACTGTAGACTAGTGGCTGTGAAGCCCCCATGGGACAAGACTAGGCCCTGTGGATACGGAAGACAGTTGTTTGGCTCAAACTGTTTGGGGGGCACCCAGGCAGGGGGTTCGGGATCCATCCCTGGTACATGGACAGGCTTTTGGGAATCTGGTGCCTGTAGTGTGACGCCTTGCACAGCCTTGGTGCAGTGGGAAGGGGCTTGGACCTGCCTAGGCTGAGTGTGCTGGACTCTGCTGACTCCCCATGGGAGACCTTGATTTGGGAGATGTGAAGATGTGGGGTGGCTTGGGAGGAGGGAGGAGGTGTGATTTGTGGGTGGTATGTAGAGTGAGTAGAAAATTTCTTAATAAAGAAAAAAAAGTTCCTACCATGACAGACACCCATTCCCCACTGTCAGTGACAACAAAAAACTGGACTCTCCCTTATTACCTCAGGAAATTAAAAGGCTGATTGTTGGGGAGGGTGCGGGGTTTCTGTAGATTTCTGTAGCTGGTTGATTCCTGAGTGTTAGCACCTAGATTTGATCTGTCTTTTGTGACTGTTACCTTTGGTCTCTAGTACCTTCTGTTTGAAGTATGCAAATCTTATCTGAGCGTTTGCTAAAGGTTTAAAGCCTATGCAAAACTTGGTTGGAAGAGGACTCTGCAAAGGGAGATGTCTCTTAACTGAAAATTTGCATTGGCATTGTCTCTTTGGAGAGCTTAGATAAGAGGTTTTGGTATAGGGAAATTGACTTGCTAAAGGTGTGAATTGTATAGCGATAAAAAGGCCCTTTGCAAAGCAGCAGGGTGTCAGTTTGGGACCCCCATGAACCTACACCCAATACAACAGCTGAGAAAGAAGCAAAATTGCAAACTGCAAGCCTTTCCCCCTCCTCATTACCTTGTCACTTAACTCCTTTCCTTACTTGTCTGAAGAAAAAAGAAAAACTACCCCGAAAGGGTGCCCCATTAAATAAAGGTTAGTTTACAAAAGAGCGGAGACAATCTTCCTTAAGGTATTGGGTGGGGGAAGTTAAAACCTTTCATAATCAGTTCTGTGTAGGTCATTTTCCCCTAGTAATCTCCTCTCTCAACTAATTGAAAATTCTTCCCTTGTTAGAGACCTCTCTGAGGTCACTCAGTCCTGCCACTTATGTCAAAAATCATCATCCCAGGGTCCGCAAGACGGTTCAGAGGGTAAAGGCACTTGCTACACAAACCTGATCCTATGGTGAAAGGAGAGAACCACTTCCAAAAGTTGTTTTCTAAGCTCCACATGCATACCATCGTGTGGGTACACACACACACACACAGAGAGAGAGAGAGACAGAGACAGAGACAGAGAGAGTGAGAGAGAGACACACAAAGAGAAGTAACCCACAAACAAGGACAAATCCTTCCCCAAATTGGCAGATCAACTTTGCCCATATGCCACCCATGAAAAAGACCAGATATTTACTACTCCCACCTTATCTGGGGATGAGTAGAGGCTTTTTCATGCATATCCAAAGGGGATGATATGGTAATTAGCATTTTAGTAAAAGAAATGATACTGAACTGTGGGTTTTCCATCTTCTTATAATCTAGCAATGCCCCTGTATTGGTAGTTAAAGTTACACAGGGGTCTGTGAAACCCTTCACATTACCTGGAAGTTACACACCTTTTATAGATTCAAGTCATAAGGTAAGATGGAGAAGATGAATGACCTCATAAAAAGCCATTTTGCCTAATTAGTGGCAAACATTAATCTTGTCCCTGATCACTGTGCTCAGAGAACCCATGCACTATCTTGAGCTTTACACCCCTTAAGTCCTTTTGAATTGATGTATGGAAGGTCCCTTGTGCTAGGCAAGTTTACCTTGCTCTCAACAACCTTAGACAATTATACTCTGGATCTCTCCCAAACCTGACATTTCATAAGACATACTACCGATAAGCTTCTATCAAAGTCTTCTCTCAATTCACCATCACTACTGACCCACTTGGGAGACTGGGTCTACTTTAAAACCCTAACCACCTAAATCCTTCCAACCTACAGAGTCTAGATTACACTTGATCTTCATTATCTCTACTGCCACTAAGCTATGAGATCTCACCTCTTGAATTCATTTTCCAGATAAAAACCGACTCGTGGACTATAAGGACAACACAACCCCACTGTTTGCCTCTCCATCCTATCCCAGAGGAAAGACTGTCAGGGGTCACTCTCGGTTAGTTCTACATACTTCTGTGACTCCCAAGGGGCACTTGATTCTCGTTAAAGAAACAGTTCAGTGGAACTGTTCCTGTTGGTACCCCTCCTCCTGCTTCTAATGTCTATATCACAAGGCATAGAAGTTACTTCATGTAATTTTCTCTAACTTCTCTTTTGCAACAAATCTCTGAAATTGAAATTCCTTAACTACTATAATTCATAATTAATGTTTTACAGAGGACCTCATAAAGTTCACACCATTTCAAGTTGAGTTTTTCCCTTTTGTTCTTTTAATTCTAATCTACTCTTAATGATAACACTCATCTTTTCCTTTTCCCCCTTCACTTTGTCTGGTTAGTCCCAATTAAAGAGGTGCCTATCTCGAGCCATTTCAGTCTTGCCCATTACTTGCATAACAATACCAACAATACTCTGACAAAGCACTGCTGTTTATTTGTCCCATCCTTCATCTACATATACTGATATGTTCATCCCTTTGCTGGCTTGGGTAAACTCACAGGCAAAAACAAAAGGGTCAAACAACACTATTGCATCAGATAGGGCATCCAAATTCTATAACATATATCCAGGTATTTCTAAACATTCTAAACTTATGACCTACAAGGTCCCCATCATTAGACCCCTCACCACATATACCTCCCTAATGACCCAAGATCCCGCTGCTTTACAAGGCAGCTTTTTCATGGAAACATCCCAGTAAGACAACTAAATCCCTCATTGTATAATCTCACACTATCAAACTTGCCTCTGATCACCTTTTCTCTTGGGCCAGTTCCTTAATATTACACTCCACACATGGGAAGTTCCATCTACTAGTTCATTTCTCAGGCTCTATAGATACTTCCTGTCCACCAGCTTATATTCCACTGAGTTCTGATACTGTCAGGGATACCCAAGTTCATGTATACCCTTCTCCAATGACTGCCAATAAATGGGGAATCCACAAAAATCTGTAAAAACCCTTCCCTCTCTAATACCTCTTTGTTCTGTCATCCAGACACACTCAAATATTTTTTGTTCTTCCAAAAGGCTCCAAAAGCTAACCATGCTGTCACATTTCAACACTTAATTGAAGCAGGCTTAGCAGGCTCTCTTTTTGTCTGAAAAAAATTCCATCACAAGTGGAAAATCTAAAAGAAGTGGATAATTTTCTCAATAGGTACCACTTACCAAAGTTAAATCAAGATCAGATAAACAATTTAAATAGACCTATAGCCCCTAATGAAATAGTGGCAGTCAGTAAAAAAATCTCCTAACCAAAAAAGGCCCAGAGCCAGATGGTTTTAACACAGAATTCTACCAGACTTTCAGAGTTAATGCCAATTCTCCTCAAATCATTCCACAAAATAGAAACAGAAGGAACATTGCTTATGAAGCCACATTTACTCTGATACCCAAACCACAAAAAGACTCAACAAAGAAAGAATTGCAGACCAATTTCTTTCACAAACATAGATGCAAAAATGCTCAATAAAATATTTGCAAACCGAATCTGAGAACACATTAAAAAAAACATCTACCATGATCAAGCAGGCTTCATTCCAGAGATTTGGGAATGGTTCAATAAATGAAAATCAGTAAATGTAATCCACCACACAAATAAACTGAAAGAAAAACACTACACAATCATCTCACTAGATGCAGAAAAGGTCATTGATAAAATCCAACACAATTTCATGATGAAAGTCCTGTAGCAATCAGAGATACAAGGGACATACCTCAACATAATAAAGGCAATGTATAGCAAGACTATAGCCAGCCACTTAAATTGGAGAAACTCAAAGCAATCCCCCTAAACTCAGGAACAAGACAAGGCTGTCCACTCTCTCCTTATCTATCCAACATAGTACTTGAATTTTTAGCTAGAGCACAAAGACAACTAAAGGAAATCAAGGGGATACAAAATGGAAAGGAAGAAGTTGAAGTATCATTATTTACAGATGATATAGTAATATACATAAGTGACCTATAAAATTCCACCAGGGAACACCTACAGCTAATAAACACTTTCAGCAAAGCAGCTGGATACAATTAACACAAAAATATCAGTAGTATTCCTATGCACAGATGAAAGTTGACTGAGAAAGAAATCAGGGAATCAACACCCTTCACAATGGCCTCAAATAATATAAAATATCTTGGGGTAAGTATAATCAAGCATGTGAAAAACATATATGATAAAACTTCAAGTATAATCAAGATATATTGTATGAGAGAAGAATCTGTTTTCAATTAAAGGAAAAAAACTGAAAAAAGAAATGAGATTCATCTTGAACATGTAAAGGTAAGTGATCTAATGCACATAGAAGCTTACTATATTGTACCATTTTTGTTGCTTGCTTGTTTCCATGTTCTTTTCATAAATATATGAAAAACATATACATACATATAGTGGGTTGAGTAAATGGGTGGGATTGGGGGGAGGTAAGGGAAGAGGAGTGATGTAATTATATTTTAATTTTAAGAAATAATAAAGATATTAAACTTTTTAAAAAATGTTCACCAGAATCAGGTGGACTCTTTGGCAGCAATCACACTAAAAAAAAATGAGAGGCCTAAATCTGACAGCAGAAAAAAGATGTTTTGCCTCTTTTTGGAGGAGGAATGTTGCTTTTATGTAAATTGGTTGGGCCTAGTCATAGACACAGCAAAAACAGTTATCTGTGCTTCAGAAATTAGACAGGGGCTGGAGAGATGGCTCAGCCATTAAAGGCTAGGCTCACAACCAAAGATTAGAGAGAAGATTGATGTAACAAATGATTTCAGAAGTCATCTTCTACCTCCTGACTCATATTTGTCATCATACTGTTAATAAGCATTTTGATTCTTATTATCTTTAGGCCCCTCTCTCATCTGATTTATCCAGACCACTATCCAGCATGTTACGTGGACTCAGTATCTTCCTAAAGTGAAAATACAGATATCAACCTCCAATCTAAGGATCACAAACTTATTATCTAGCATTAGCCAGTGGAGGATAGGGATGGAAACAAGCAACAATACTCTAACTCAACAGGAAGAAGCCAGGTCAAGGTCTACATTCTTCAACTCCATGTTCCCTCTCCACTACCTTATTTTCTATAAAGTCATACCTCTGTTTCATATATTCAAAGGCAGGAAATATTAGATCTGGTGTCTCTGTCTCATGGTTCAGGCCACAGGCTTCCCACAGTTTTTCTCTTTCCCCTAGGGGTTATTACAGACAGCAAAAAGGCAGGCACTCCTCCCACAAAAGAAGAAATCTTCTCCTTCCATCTGCCACTGTGAACAGGGTGGGAGAAAGCCCAGCTCAGCACCTTGCTGCCCAGAGTCTGAGGCAGCTTGATGGTAGTTATACATTGGTCATCCCTGCTCCTCTATCCAACATTTGTGACTCCTCTCACATACCCCAAGTCACATATGCCCCACAGCAGAGGTCATTTAATTAAGCCCACTTTCTCCTGTTGTAGGTCCCCCCTTCCCTTGGAAACATTAAAGAGTAAAGAACTCCTTGTCTGGCAGGTCAGACTGTACCTCAGACACCTGCTGTATGTGGAAGAGGTGAACCCAGTATCTTTTTTTAATTAAGTATCTTTTACCTGAAAAGGGAAGATCTGTCCCTATGTCCCTCTTGAACCTCTCCTTCTCACTCTCCAATCAAAAGGGTAAAGAAGCCAAGTTCAGAGAATCTCAAAGAGGCCTAAGAGTGAGGCAGAAGTGGGGAGCTGACAGTGATACAAAAAGTCTTCGGGCATGAGATAAAAAAAAAAAAAAGCCCTGTTAGGGTTTGCTGGAGGTGTCTGCTGTGAAGCCAAGCCACAGGGTCACAGGTTTTAGCTAAGCCTTGGAGTCAAGCCAAGATGAAGAAGCAAGGTGCAAGGCTATAGAAGCTATAGTGACAAAGGGCAGGGCCAAGTCAAAGTGGATGAATGGACAAATGGATGCTAGGTGCAGATAGATGAACAGGTGGACAGACAGACAACAATTCAACTAGGCTGCATCACTGGTAGGGACAAGGGGACAAGGCCCGCGGAGTTCTCTGCTTCTTTGTCCCTTGATGTACATACCAGGGGGTCAGCTGCCATCGCCATTACAGTGTTAGTGTTATCAGGGTTGTTGGGATCAGAACCTGGACTTTGAAAGCCCTAACAAACTAGGCTCAGCCACCCACCCTCAATATGCCAATTAAATAGAAAAGTAATAATTCAATGTGATAAAATTGGCAAGAAAAATAATGAGGCCCAGTGATCACTCTTTACCAAGTCCATCTGCAAGATTTAGGTTCAACCAAGCAGGTCTAGTCAAAGTGTGTTCCTTCCCATCATCACTGTCCCAGTCTTCCCTGCAATGTGGTCTGACAAGTTGTCAAAACTCTGTGAAATCTCATTTGAGGAAACTCCTGTGGCTAGTACCAGGGCCCCAAGTGTTTCCTTCTCTCAGTCTGAGAGATTTGGGGAAATTCTAATTCTTTGGGGACCATCATTTCAACAGTCTGATAACCAAAGGGAGGGATATTAATGTCTCTTTATAATATCTTTATTCCTGCCAGGATGGTTACATTAGATGTCTTCCTTTTTATTGAGTTCAGGTGAGGGTATTGCACCTGATGAGCTCTCAAGCCCAGTTTTCCAAATATTTTTTAATATACCTATGTGCTCATATGGTCCCGATTTACTTTGCTATTTACAAGATGATACCTTTTTTACTTTTAGAAATAAGTTATTATTCTGTGCTTTGTGGATGACTCCTGACAGCTAGTGTTAGGTGCTGAAAGAGACCAAAGAATGAGCTGCATGGCTTTGTACTTCTACACAAGGCAGTGCTTCCCACATGTTAGTATCATCTACATCTGCGATGGGGAGCACATGAAATTCTTTAAGTCTGAGGCCAGGACCAACACTGTCCATTTCTAATGGTACTAACCCTGATGCCAATGTATGTGGCCACTGTGCCATTCTTTGAGGAAAGTGCTAGAGGAAAGTATGCCTCTGTAACAACTACCACAGTCATAGTAAAAAGCTACCTGACATAGGAATTATTAAATCCTTTACTAGGTCAAATCAGTGGCCCTTATTTCTAGAGGTTTTGAAGAATTTAAGGAAAACTGGAGAGACTGATTGGGAGACCAAATTGTTAATTTTATTTTTTAAGAAATGCTTAATTGGAGGGTACAGCTGACTAGACAGGTTACATCACTGTGTCAAAGGCACACAGTAAAAACTACTGTCAAATTTCTTGGATGCTTGGCCTCTATATGAGTTACCTAACTGCCAAATCTTAAATTATTTTTTAGCAGCTAAGGCTATAGCAAAATGAGCCAACCAATCTTTTCTTCAAAATAATGCCACAATAATTTGGAGTCAATAGCCAGAAAGAATGTGGCATAATTAATAAAACAATGAAATTTACACTTACGTTATGTAATTCTGTTAAATTTTCTGTAAGCCAATTGCACAATCCACAATTAAGAACAAATTTTCAGAAACTACTAAAGATAAAATACAGTATTGATAATTGCTTTTGTCGCTGGGATCTTGTTCTGGATTCTCCTTGGTGTCTCTGTCCTTGTGATCCTATGAATGAATTCAGATGAGACAGACATCATAGTGTGAACAGAGTAAAATGGAACACTCTCAAGGGGTAGGAGTGGACAGCGGCCAAGAGATCACTGTGTTGACCTGCATTTTAGGCAAGCTTTATCTATTATTTCTACATTCTCTAGAATAAACAGTTTCCCCTGAAGGGTGTTTTCTTGTCCTGATGACTGACAGGCCCATTCCAATCACTTTTTTTTTAAGACAGTCTCTAGCCAAGGCTTTTTCTTGAGCTCTCTATGTAGCTGAGGCTGGCCTTGGAATTTCTGATCCTTGTGTCTGCATCTTATCATTGCTGAGAATATAGGCATGTACCACCACCCCCAGTTTATGTGTTGCTAGGTGATCAGACCTAGTTCCTTGTGCATGCTAGGCAAACACATTACCAACTAAGCTTCCCACTTGGATGATATTTTTTTAAGATTTATTTATTTTGTTTTACATCTATGAGTGTTTTACCTGCATGTATGTCTGTGCATCACATGTAAGTCCAGTGCCCATGGAGATCAGAAGAAGGAAGTGGATGCTTGAAACTGGAATTATGTATGGTTATGAACCACCATGTGGTTGCTGGGAACTGAACCTAGTTCTTCTGCAAGAGCAATAAGTGCTCTTAACTGCTGAGCAGCATCTGGATTATTTCTTAAGGGAAGGGGTAATGGTAAATCTTTGTTCTTTACCAGAAAGCCTCCATCTAGACAAGAATATTTTTATGCCCTTCTGGGCATTTAGAATGATACATTTTCACCTATGGCCAGAGATATGACTCAGAACCCAATCCTCAAAAGTAATCTTATACATTTCCTTCCATATTCCCTTCCCACACCTCCTGGTAAACATGACTCTACTTTCTACTTCTGTGTATTTGCCCATTTTGCATATTTCATGTAAATGGAACCAAACATTCTATAGCCTTTTGTTGCTTTTTCACTTAGTGTGTTTTCATGCTTCTTTCAAGGAGACTTCTTTAATGGCTGAATGAGATTCATTGAATGGATATGCAGTATTTTATTTATCCTCTCATCAGAGGTGGACATCTGGTTTATTTCAACTCTTTGGTTATTATGAATATTGATACTACAAAGCTCTGTATACAAATTTGTGTAACAGCACCACTTTAAAACTCACTCAGGAGAGGGAGAATCAGTCTTCCCTAGGGATTAGCCTCCTACTTGGTCATCTAACACAAAATGGTCAGCTGTAAAATAATATACACATAAATAACTAAAATGCACTCGACAAGTTGTATTTATATATTTGTACACCTATCTATCCATATCTATCTATATATGTAACAATAATCATCAAAGAAGGTCATCAATTTGAGAGGGACAGAGAGGGAGACATGAGAGAAGTTGGAGGGAATAGAGAAGAGGATATGATGTAATTATATTTTGACTTTTAAAATACTTTTAAATATTAAATAAAATTCAGGTATATTCCTGAGAATGAAATTTCTAGGCCTAACTCTGTTTAATTCTGAGAAACTGTAAACCTATTTGTTTCCTTTTCCTACTTTCTTTCTTTCTTCCTTTCCTTCTGTCTTTCTTCCTTTCTTATATTTTTGGTTGTGAGCCTAGCCTTTAATGGCTGAGCCATCTCTCCAGCCCCTTTCTTCCTTTCTTTTTATATTCTTTTCCCTTTTTTTTTTTTTTTTGATTTCTTGAGACAGGGTTTCTCCACCCTGGCTATCTCATGACTTACTCTGTAGACCAGGCTTGAACACTTGCCTCTGCCTCCCAAGTGCTGAGGTTAAAGGCATGTATCCCCACAGCCTGGCTAAAATTATTTATTTATGCATTTATGTATTTTTTCAGTTAAGGGTTTTTTTTCTGTGTAGTCCTGGCTGTCCTGGAACTCAATATGTAGACCAGGGTGGTCTTGAACTCAGAGATCTACCTGCCTCTGCCTCCCAAGTGCTGGGATTAAAGGCATGCACTACCACAGCTGGCTCAAAAACAATATTTAATAGCAGCAGCACTATTTTATGTTCCTGCTAGCATGTTTACAGATTACAATTCTCTATGTTATTACCAATACTTAGATTATTTTCCATTTTTAAAAGTGATACCCCTTTTAGTGAGTGTAGAGCACTCCCTCAGTATGGTTTTGCTTTTTATTTGTTTGATGATTAGGAATGTTGAACATCTTTTCATGTGTTTCTTCTCCGTATCTCCTTTGGTTCAATGTCTATTAAAAGCCTTTGTACATTTTTTAAACTGTGTTACTTGTATATTGTTGAGCTGTAAGAGTTCTATATATATACTGGACATTAGATGCTTAGCAGATATGTGCTTTACAAATATTTTCTCCCACTCTATGAATTTTCTTTTCATATTCTTGGTAATATATTTTCATTTCTATTACTATAATAATTGTATGTACTTATAAGGTTCAATGTTATATTATGATTCTTATGTAAAATAGATAGTGACAAAACCAGGATAACAAATGCATAAAGGAAATTAGATTCCCCTCCCCTTGAGTTTTGTTTATGCTGCTTATTGTGGTTGTTTGCATGTTTAAGTTGCTTTTGAACTACTTTCATATTCTTTGTCATATATAGTCACTGATGTCTCTATTCTATTATCTTAATAGTTAATTGATTATTGAACAGAAATTTACTTAACTGTCTGGATCTTAAAGTATTGTCCCCTTTGGCATAGAACTATGTGTTTTGAGGCATGCCATCAACACCCAGTATAACAGATCACAAGTGTTGCTTTCACTTATGAAGCGCTTCTACAGGCCCTAAAGTTAGACAGAAGTGAGAGCTGGTGACCTTCTTAGATATTTCCTGAGCTTGCATACAGCTTTGGCTATATGCATAGTCTTTTAGAGTTCTAGAATATGTTTGAGCTTCTCAAAGTTCTTATTCTCCTAAGTACAGTTGTGCCATGATGTGTGGGGAGGATTTCTTTCAGTACGCTCCCTCATCTTGCTAAAATCTGTAGGTGCTCATCTCCTGTATAAAACTGTAGTATTCAACATAGAATCTGTTTATCCTTTCATTTGCTTTAAATCTTATCTCCATGTTTCTTATAATACCTAATACAATGTAAATACCAGGTATACAGTAGCTATATCATTCTATTTGTGGAATTGTGACCAAAATGTCTATGTATGTGTAGCTCAGATACAGACTCCCCCCCCCCAAATGTTTTCTGCCACATTTGATTAAATCCACACTTGGAGAACTCACAGATAATGGAGTGACAACTGTATCTAATTCCAAGACTCTTCCAAGACCCACCCAGTCATTTCAGTCAGTGTGTTGTTTCCCATAACTGTTTTTCCTAGCTTCAGGCAACACATAAATGTTTGGAGTAACAGTGCTCAAATGCCTTGGTGTTTGGTGAGTTCAGAGCTACCTGAGAGAAAGCAAATCTTTCAACCAATCTTCTAAGCAGGAAGACTAACCAGTCATCAGACAAGCCCACCAAGAGCAATTATGGAAAATGAGTTATATTTTATTCCTGTGTATTGGTACTGGGAATCCAAGTTGCAGTCAATAATATTGCAAAACTTAGGGGCAAAGCATAGAAATAGCATAAGTAAAAACATCACTAAGCACATTGTAATTATAATGATCCAGCTATTTTTCTTAAATAAATGCTTCCTGGGTTGCTGCAAGCTTTTGTTAGTTTTCAAAGATCCAGAAATACTATCTAACCTCTTTTTTTAGGTGCATAGTGGCTTTGCTTAAGGGATGGACTTTCGGGAGTTGCTTACTTTGTTTCTTCTGTTGATGTCACCCCTCTGTACATTCCTTCTAATCAGAATGAGTCTAGTATATAGAAGATCAAATACATTTAAAGGTCAACAGTTTGTTTTCCAAAAGATCTCTTCACATGTTTTTCCTATGAGAAAACATTTTTCTTAGACCTATAAGAGAATAAACTTATGGAAAATGAATCTTAGACTTATAAGATCCATATTACCACTTCTAAATCTTATGTTGCAAATGTGCATGGGAAAACAAGAACAGTAAACTAAGTGCTGACACCACAGGTTACTATCACCATGTGAGAGAGACCAAAATGAAAATAAACTAATGAAGAGTGAGAAAAAGATAGGTGGGCAGTGCTTATCCACATTACAGCTTTGAACAATAGAATTATTTCCAGGGTTGTTTGGATCAGAGCCTGGGCACCGGCAGACCTAACAAGCTATGCTTGACCACCTGACCTCAATAGATCAATTAAAGACACAGGCAATAGTGGAAAGTAGAGGAAGGAAATTTACTCAATTGTGTGACCACATTGGGAAGAAGAACAAATGAAAAGGCCTAGTGACCCCCTCCTTCTAATTCCATCTTCAGGGGCCATTGGCATGAGGTTTAGGTTTAAATAGAAGGCAAGAGGTGTGCATCATTAAGAAGTTCCCATCAAGATACGGTCCCACACATCAATGACCCTCCATTGTCTCAGCTTCTGATCTCTCCAGCAAGTTGTCAGCATAGTGTAAATCTCTTCCTGGGAGGCAGGTTCCTCCCCTTGCTGGTGCCAAGATTTCAGCCTTTGTCTTTCCCCCAGCATGAGATTCTTGGGAAATTCAAATCCTTGAGAGCTATTGTCTCAGTAGAATAATAGTCAATGAGAAAGGCAGTTGCCTCTCTTTAGAATGTCTTTCCCTTCCACCAGGATGGTTACATAATGAGTAACTCAAGCAACTCAAAACTGTGTAGCCTTGTCTAGCACTTTTTACTATCTCAAAACAAGTATAGACAAGTAAAAATTAATAATGCAGTTTACCTCTTGGAGAACTGAAATAATTTTCATATCAATGAAAATACTGAAAAGGAGAACAAAAGACCAGATACTTTCTTCCACTAGAGCCAAACCCTGTAGTAGCAGTACATTGCAACTGAGTATGCAATAAGAATTGTATTTAATGAGCCTATCTATCCACTCTTGTTCTCAAACTACTGCCCTGTTGATTATAGATAATCTATTTAGGAGACCATAGCATATTTAAGCAGTATTTGTTGAACAAAGAAAAATATATAATACACTTACATTTAATATCCTTTGATGTACCAAAAGAGTATAAAATGGGAGTAAAACTCATTAGAATGATCCAGAAAGGCTGAAGCATTTGGTCATTGTATAATCTATGAGAACCATTAAATCCATAGCTTTTAGTGACCAGAAACTTTTACAATAACCATATCCAATACTTGTCCTTACTTGTTACTATTAATTATTCTAAACACAAAATCTGTATAGAAAATAAAGTCGTAGACTTCATGTATCATTTTCCAGTTTTATAACCATTAAACATTACTGTTTTATTTATATTAATTGTAGTCATATTATAAAAATATCATTTAATATTATCTTTATAACTACAAAATAATATTGTTCCATTTTATCTAATGATTTTCATAGGTACTATTCTCATTGTTGTTTATTTCTAAGTATTATATAATTCTCAAAGTGACCTATAAGTCATTCAGGAGTATGTTTTGTTTTAAGGTAAGTATGTATGTTGGTCATGTGTGTATTGATTTTCATTTACTCTTATAATTGCTCATTTGTAATTTTAATTCACTTTTGGTAAGCAAATGTTATTTATACCATATTGGTTCTTTGAAATATCAGAAACTATTTGGCAACCTAGTATGAGTAGAAAGGGTTCTATAAGGTGGTGGTGACTTAAGGAACAGATAAGATGTAAAAGAATAGGGACTCATTGGAAAGGATAGAGGTAGCAGGGGTCGGGGACTGGGGAGAAGAACAGGGCAAGGGGATGCTGTCCAAGCTGAATGTGTACATTTTTCTTGTCACTTCTGACTCAGTACTGTATTTGCCTAGCATTTACACTTTATTCAATAATATAAATAACAATTTCAAATTGTTATACATTTTAAGGATATGTTATCAGGTAGTTACAAGTTTACAATTACTATGTTTTCGTTTCTTTTAGTATGTGTTGGTGTGATATGAAGTGTCAGGAAGACTATATAGTTTTATAGTAATAAATGATCATCTAAGCAATGCATTAAAAGAGTAAAAGTAGTTTCTGTTCATACAATACTACATGTTGAGTTGACTTCATTAAGGTTTTATCTTAGTTTGTCACCTTCTTCCATCATCACCACAGCAGTGGAAAAGAAAATGGTACCTGTACAGTGGTCCTTAAAAGTTTCTTTCTTCTCAGATTTTATCTGTCAAAGAAAATTACATAGTCACACATATCATTAAGGGGACAAGAGAATGCAGTTTTATCATGTTCCTGAAAGGACAAAGAAGTAGTATTTATGAACACTGTTAATGACTACAATATGTAGTAGCTGATGAATAGTAGGAGATGATGAAGAAAATGAGAACAAAAATGTTCAATATGACATCTTTATCATATGTTCTTGAGGCTGAGAAACTCTAAATTGTGGGGCTGGGAAGGTACTTTTAATCCATCACAGAGAGAAGTTTTGGCTAACTTTTGTGTGTTGTGAGGAGCAGAGGAAGCTCTAAGTGAATGAAGTCCTCAATAAATGTATGTTACTACATGGGTACCACAAGGACCATATCCTCAGACCCATGGGAAAACGGCAAAGCCTTCCCAAAACTTCTCTCCTGGTCCTAGTGTGAATGTTGATAGCTTTTGCAAAAAATGTCCACAGTAGCTTTCCCCACTCCCATATGTTTACAGCCTAAAGATTTCACCCCTACATAGATTGTTCTTACTGAGATTAACTAAGCCTGTCTCAGATTCAGCTGTATGCCATAATCCTTGTTTCCTTGTGCTTCTGTATATAATAACCTACGTCCCTGTTCAACTCTATATAATAAACATGCTGAGCTTCTAGGTTTCTGTGTCTTCTATATGTGAGAGCCCAGTCCACCCAACCCAAGCTTTTCTGTGTGTTTGTGTCTTTTTGTCCTTTCTTCACTTCTTGCCACCCTGGTGGTCAAGGTTGAATCCCTGGGTCAGTATCAGGGATTCAGCAGTGTGTGTGTGTGTGTGTGTGTGTGTGTGTGTGTGTGTGTGTGTGTTAGAATATTACTTTAATTGTGTAAAGGTATGTTACTTTTGTTTATGCTGCATTTGTTTAATTATGTAAAGATATGTTGCATTTGTTTCGCCTTACCTGCCTAAGGCACCTAATTGGGCTAATAAAGAGCTGAATGGCCAATAGGCAGAGAGAGGGATAGGCAGGCCTGACAGAAAGAGTGAATAAATAGGAGGAGAAATTTAGGCTGGAGAGGAAGAAGGAGAAGAAGGGAGATGCTCAGGGCCAGAAGCCAAGAACAGCCAACCAGCAGACCTGAGAAGCAGTGAAAGTAAAATCAGAAGGAAAGAAAAGTAAAAAGCACCTAGGCAAGAGGTAGAAAAAGAGAAACAGATTAATTTAAGTTAAAAGATATAGCCAAAAACGAGCCTAAGCTAGGCCAAGCATTCATAACTAATAAGAAGTCTCATTGTCATGATTTGGGAGCTGGTTGCTGGCCTAAAAGGAAAAGCCTGGTACGAGCCTCTCTCTCTCTCTCTGTCTCTGTCTCTCTGTCTCTCTCTGTCTCTCTGTCTCTTTGTCTCTCTTCTCTGTCTCGTCTCTCTCTCTCTGTCTCTCTCTCTTCTCTCTCTCTCTCTCTCTCTCTCTGTGTGTGTGTGTGTGTGTGTGTGTGTGTGTGTGTGTGTGTGTGAAGAGCCCAGGATCTGTACACACTGTACCACTGAATTACATTCCTAGCTCCCTTTTAATCCCTGAAAGTGTGATTTTCATGATGTCAGAAAATTATTGAAAAATTTCTGTGTCTTCTAAAATATTACATTGCTGAGAAGAGAAAATGATTCTGAATAGAGGGAGAAAAAGAAGTTTGCTTGCTATTAACACACCCAATTAAATACTCTTGATTATACATTTATTTTTGTGATTGTTGGTGTGTTTTTGAGACAGGGCCTTAGTATATAGCCTTGACTGGCCTTGAAGTCACGAAGCAGCCTGGGTTGGCCTCAAACCTGCAGTCCTCCTGTCTCAGACTTACAAGTGCTAGGGTTGCGGGTGTGCACCACCATGCCCAGCTCTATATTTCTAACCATGCATTTCAGTAATAAAGCATGAAGTT
>NC_051083.1:6265167-6351282 GCF_004664715.2 Peromyscus leucopus | reverse complement strand
GTAAATATAGAAGGTCACACAACGACCCTCTCACACACACACACACTTCCTTTCATTCTGTCAGCACTGAGCCACAGCCCAGGTATGACACACCTTCCAAGCGATTCTGTTTAATAACCATCCATTGTCTCTGTGCAATGCATTATAAGAGCAACTCCAGAGGCCTTCCAGACTCAATCCTACACCTATAACACCAGGGACTAGGAAACAGGGACTCTAATGGGAACAAAAGGCAAGAGATTCTTTTGGTTTTCATCCAGAAGCCTGTCATCTCCCAAGAGTTTCTCTCCTTTGGTAATAGTGTGAAGTGTCCTGTCACACATTCCCATCCACTAGCCATCTTACCATAAGAGAAAAAGAACCAAAACTAAAAACAGAACAGCAAGTCCAAAATGGAGGCATATGTCTCCAATGACAACAATGTCTGTTCTTTCCCCTCTCAGCAGGGAACCTATGTCTCCCATGATCAATGTTGCCACCTTTCCTCAACTTCTTCCTTTTAACTAAAATTTTGACCAGAGACATGGTAGTCTAGATTTGGTTTTCATTTCTATGATTGTTACTAGACACTTGAGTTCTTGCACATCACCTTAATTTACCTGTATATTCGAAATGAGAGTAGGAAACATTTAGTAAAAGAAAATGAATTCATTTACACTTTGGTCAAATAGAGGGAGATGAGTCTAATCCTTCACCTCTCCTCTCATCCTACCTCCGTGCCTGTGGCCATCTTACAGTTTAAGAGAAACTCATTCAGTAAAGGCTAAAAAAATCTGTAAAAATTTAGTTACGTTAACTAAAGTTCTCAGAAAAAGAAACTCTAACTCTATTAGACATTCTACAAGGCTGTGATTAGAAGGTTGATGGTTGTGGAGAGTTGGAATGTTGTAGGTCCAGAGTCAAATTATCTTGGCTACCTTAGTGCCCTAAATCATCATTTATTGCCAGCCTCTGGATGTGACCTAACATCCTGGTGATTATTAGGTAAATCCCTTTGGGATATACAGACAGACCCAGCTTCCACTGACTCAAAAGCTAAGAATTTCATCAGACGGCATCTGAGGCCTATAGCTATCATTGCTTTGCTTTGCTTTGCCACAGCTACATCATATTTCCACCAATGTATTTGAAATGTGTCTTGATTTATGGTTTTCTTTGTTCTGTCACTTAAAGACCTCATGAAACTGTTACACATTGGAACATGGTATTCAGGGCAACTTAAGTCTGTGTTCCTGGGCCCTGGCCACTCATAGTTGATCCCAGAATAAACTATCATATTACCTTTGTTGTGAGAGCTGTGGTGTGTGTGTATGTGTGTGTGTGTGTGTGTGTGTGTGTGTGTGTGTGTGTGTGTGTGTATTAATAGCTTTGAGATAGTTTAACAGACACTTCTCATGTGACAGGTGAACTGGGTTCTAACTGGCTTCAGTTGTCTTTCATGTCCAGCCTATAGTGGAATAGAGAGAATGGAGGTGAACATTTTATCTTAAGGATACCCATTTTTGAAGGAGAAAATTGTGAGGTTTTGGAGCGTCTCACTATGTAGCCCTGGCTGGCTAGAGACTTTCTATGTAGACCAGGCTGGTCTCAAATTGTCAGAGGTTCACCTGTCTCTACTTCCTAAGTGCTAAGGTTAAAGGTGTGTGCCACACAGAGACCTATGTATTTATTCTTGGAAGTCAGTTTAAGCTTGGAGTTCTGCTTGCTTGTTAAACATACTGCAAGTCATAGCTAAGGGGAGGCTGCAGGTGTCACTCCTCACAAAAGTTCCTCTCTGGCTGAGACTACAACTTGCGACCACAGTCACATAATCACTGAGATAAAGTCCCTTTAAGTTCAATAGGGGGCAGAAGAGTGGGGGAGGCACTAGAACCCATCCTGGAAAAATCAGTAAATTGTGAGTGAGCCATGTTTTCAAGTTCTTAGTGCATGCTCCTTGACCTTATTGTACTTAACTTTTAAAACACTAATATAAAGACAGAATTGCAAGAATATCCAGGCAGTGGTTACAGAGCATTAAATCCCAAACACCAAGCCCTTTGCAACAGGAGCACCTGTGTGACTGTACCAGTGGCAAGCTCATGAACCTGACCCTTTGTGTTTCAAAACACTGTGTATTTTTCTGGCCTAGAAGCAGCCGCATTCTATTAGCAATAAGCCTACCTCAAAAGCAAATCTTGGTTTCTAAATACCATGTCCTAATAGAAGGAAATGGTGTTTCTTGGGAAATAGATACCTTCTAACCCACTACAGGCCAATTATGTTAGAAAACAACAAAGTACCAAGAGAACAATAAAGGATGTCAGAGGAACACAGGAATTGCCTTAGAAGCTCTCTCCATGGGGCTCGAGAGATTGTTCAGTGGTTAAAGCACTTCCTCTTCTTCCAGAGGACCTGAGTTTGGTTCCCAGCACCCACATTAAACCACTCACAGTCCCCTTCCAGGGTAATCATCTGGCTCTTCTGGTCTCCAAGGGCACTGAATGAACATGACATGCACTCATACATATACACATGAATAAAGTTTATTTTTTCAAAATATGGGAATTCTCACTGGCTAAATTTAGAATAAATAGGCAACAAGAACAATGGCTTTGAAGCCAGGAATGGTGTTGTAGGCCTGTTCTTTCAGTATTTGAAATGCTGAGGCAGGAGAGTTGTTAGATTTCAGACAGCCTAACATACATTGTAAAACTCTGCTCTGAAGCAAACAAACAAGCACATAATAACAAAAAATCAGAAGAATAACTTTAATTGTTTATAATCACAGAGTGAATTAAAACTGATAACATGAATGATACTCTAATAAGAAAAAATAAAACACATTAGCAATTGATGATGGGTAATGTCTACTATGCCAACACTTTATTCTGAAATTGATAACTAAAGGAAAGATTTAGGCACTTACCCTTTTAAAAAGAAACATCAGTTCTCAGCCATCTGATTCTCTTTTAGAGCAATGCCTGCTAGAATTCACAAATGAATTTGTAGATAACACTTCACCGGCTCCCAAATACAATCAGTTTAGGAAAAAAATCATTAATGACTTAAAGATAATTGAGTGACAGAATGAAGCAGCATACTCAAGGTGCTAAAGCACCACTCATCTAACCTATGGTTGGATGCATTTTTATGTGACAGAGAAGTAAAGAAAAGGTAAACATTGTGCAAGTTTGGATATCAACTTTGACCAGATTCTCAAGTCCATCTCACGGCTTCCCCTTACGTCTTCCCAATCAGGTTGACTTAGACTATCTGGTGCCAGTGGTCTAAGTGCAGAGACACTCCGAAGTATCTTAAAATAACTTATGGCTTATTATAATACTAAAACACACACCCTTGGGTGAAGAATTAAAATGCTAATGAGACACACAAAGTTGTATGTTCAATTACAAGTAATGGATAGACAGACATGCTTAGAAAAAGCCTGTGCTTTGTAACAAGAAACCCCAATCCTTTGTGAATCAGGACTGTAGAGCTGCTAAACTTCCTCCCAACCAGACCCACTTCTCCCTTGGAACTATGTCTTTTCCTAATAAACTTCCCCTGCCTCTGCTGTAGCTGTGTGTCTCTCTTCAATTCTTTGTTCAGAGACTCAAGAACCTGGAATCTTCCTGGAGGTGGCCTCCAAGGCTGGATTTCAGCTGATATCAATCTAACTCCCCTCAGTTGAAAAAGTATGAATATGGGTCTGGGTATGTGTGTGGATAAGTGTGTGGACCAGATACTTCTTTTTAAGCCCTATTTAAAAAATGAAAGCCACAGGTATGTGATTCCAGTACTCAGGAAGCAGAGGTAAGAAGATCTACGTGAGTTCAACACCAGCCTGGTCTACACAGTGAGTTCTAGGGCAGCTAGCAATACATATTGAAACCCTGTTGCAAAACTCAAAATGAATATTGTAGTGGTTTGAATGAGAATGGTTCCCATAGGCTCATAGATCTGAATGTTGGGTCACCAGGGAGTGGCACTGTTAGGAGGTGTGATCTTGTTGAAGGAAGTGTGTCACTGGGGTGAGCTTTGGGGTTTCAAATGCTCAAGGCAGGCCCAGTATCTCTCTCTCTCCCTGCTACCTGTGGATCTGGACATAGAACTCTCAGCTACCGCTCCATCTGCATGATTAGAGTTGCTGTGTTTATGGTGTCTCTTCCCAGCAATAGGACACTGACTAAGACAAATATAATTAATTAATTAACTAATTAATTATAATAAAAATAGGCAATTTATACTGCAATAAGAACCTTTATATACTTTCAGGTGTTATCTGAAGGTGCAAATTCTGTCTTGTCTGGTTCAGCTGGCTCTCTCCTCCCATGGGGTGTAGAGGAACAAAAAACAATTTGCTTGCATTTGCAACTTGCCTCAACATCCTCAGATTCCCTATCAATGGGGGCTGCTTATTAAAAACAACTGTTGTGCCCAGATCGTGACCCCCAGAGAGACCACCAAAGACAAGCATGCCGGAATGCAAAAGCAAGGTTTAATTCTGGATATCCAAAAGCAATACTGTGGGCGCCATGGGCCCTGGCCCCCGACTGGGAGTGGCTGCGGCCTTGCTTGCTTGACCTTGATCAGATGTCCTCCCTATTCGGATTCCCTACCGGTATCCACCCTTCTGAATGCTTAAGGGAAGTTCCTTGTTGTGTATCCTGCATTTTGGGCAGTTAACTACTTAGATGCAAGAATATAGAACATTGAGTCTGGAATGTGGACCATTGACAGCGAACTTCTGCCCTCCGGGGGTTCCTCCATTTGTGCTGTAAGCCTGTACGTATTTAAGGTTTCTTCCCTCTTTCAATAAACGGCATTCGACATCCAATCGTACGGATGACCCGCTGTCTTTTGTCTCTATTTTTTAATCCGCAGCCCTTCGCTCGGACATGGTAAACGGTTATCGGTAATGCGGGCGTTACCGCAACAAATGGAGGTTCCCACCGAGGTCTGAGAAAGAAGGACCGAGCTGACGGACACTCTTGGAAGGCCGGCCGGCATTTTAAAGGTAAGAGTGGATTGAAATGTTGAAATGGGTGCAGGTAGCTCACAGTCAGTTAATTGGACTGTTGAAGCAGGAAGGCACCAAAGTTAAAAAAGGGCAAGACAGCTAAAGATTTTAAATGAAAAAGGAAAGCTTCCCAATAGAGAAGAGGGAAGGAAAGGAAGTTTCCCGTTAAAAATGGGAGAAAAATTTTAAGCAAGAAAAAAGGATTTTCCCGGTAAAAAGGGGAAAAATTTTTGAAACTAGGCCTAAAGATTTGGGCCCTGTAGAGAAAGGATGAAGGAAAGAGAGAAGCCTCTTCCCAGTGGTAATGGAAAATGTAAAGACTTTTTCCAGTTGTAGAGTTTTCAGGATAGCTGAAACTCTGAGCTCTTTCTTCCCGCCAGTGCAGAGCGGCAGCATCTGAATTACAAAGAATCGGCAGGTAGGCCTCATTGCTGCTGGCTGAACAGCAAGCGAGCCCAGAGCTTAAAGTTTTGCTGTCTGTTTGCTTAATTTTGTTTCAAATGTTTTTTATTTTTTCCCTCAGAGTGGTAATAATTCAATATTTAGGATCCCTTCATGGGAAATGTTTTTCTGTTTTCCCTTATGGTGGGAATAACTCGTTATTAGGTAGTCCCTTCATGGGAGTAGGAAATTTAAACGTGAGTTTGTGTGTGCGGGGCGCGCCCAGCGGCTGTGGCGGACAAAGGCGTACACGAGATAGCCCGAAGCAGCGGGCGGACAGGTACACGCTGGTGGGAGGCAGAGCCGTGATAGAGATAGAGTGCAGAGTGCGGCCCAGGCAGGTGCTGACAATAGAGCCTGAGCACTGGGCAGAGCCAGCGAGCTGGGGCTGGAAAGGGACTAGCACTAAAAGTTTAAACGGGCCTAACTTCTGGTGAAAAATGGTTTCGGTCAGGACATTGAATGCTAAGTCAATGCTGTTTGAATAAAGGATGTTCTGTTCTTTTGATTGTCTTGATACATGTTTGGATGAATGTTTGGATTTTCATGGTAGATAAACTAAAGGAACAGGATTCATAATTTTGAACTATATATTAGATGTGCTCTTGTCTGTTGACCATTACTGAAAATTTGGCTCTGTGATTTAAGTTGCTTTCTAGAAATTCTTGGTTTAATTCTATAAAAATATAACACCTAAAATGAATTGGGTTATTAGCCTATTAAATAATGTTGCTAAGATAAACCCATAAATGATAATCTCTTCCTGATAAAGAGGTTACAAAATTAATTTTCCAGTAAATAAAATACAGGTAAATTGTTTGGTCCACATTGTTAATAATTGGCTATTTGTGCTAATGTGTTACTTGAAATTTATAAGAAAGGATCCTCTTTTTAAGATTTTATAAAAATACTGAAGAGTATTACCTAAAGTTTACCTTTTCAAATACTATAGAGATTATATTTAATGCTTTTATAATTGGCATATGTAATAAGGACCATAAAAACAAAAGCTGGTGATAGAATTTCTCAATTATTATTACTTTCATATTTTAAATTCAAAATGGCGCCGATATATAGAACCGGAGGCTTTGAAAGTACAGGGAAAAAGGTGTTTTGACAAACAGTTATCTATAATAAACAGCCTAAATTAAAAATAAAATTATATGGGATTGAGATTGAAAGATTATTGGATTCTGGTGCTGGATATATCTATAATTTCACAAGAATCCTGAGATCCCAATTGGCCCCTTAAAAATTCTACCTCTCACCTACAAGGTATTGGCACAGCTCAGACGCCATTACAGAGCAGGCTACTTTTAAATTGGAAGGATGAGGAAGGTCATGCAGGAACTTTTCAACCCTTTGTGCCACCTGACATTCCAGTAAACTTGTGGGGACGGGATGTGTTAAATGGTATGAGAACAGTGCTTACTACACAGCCTGTACAACAGATGCTAAAGAGTCAGGGCTACTGCCTGGGCAAAGGCTTAGGGAAAATGTTACAAGGAGACACGCTCCCTGCGACAGACAAAAACTGTGTCACTAGGGATCCTGGCGATACTAGAGGATTAGGGTCTTTTCCATAGAGGTCACTGCACAACAGCCTTCAATAATACAACCGATAAAAATCACTTGGAAGAGTGATGACCCTGTATGGGTGGAGCAATGGCCCCTTGCTAAGGAAAAATTGGAGGCTGCGTATGCATTGGTTAAGGAGCAGTTAGATGCTGGACATATCATTCCACTTCACCTTGGAACTCACCTATATTTGTTATTAAAAAGAAATCAGGAAAATGGAGGCTGTTACAGGATCTTAGAGCTGTAAATAAAACCATGCTTCTCATGGGAGCAACACAGCCTGGCTTGCCTGCCCCTGTGGCAATTCCTAAGCATTGGCATTTAATTGTGGTTGACTTGAGGGATTGTTTCTTCACCATTCCTTTGCATCCCGAGGACAGTCCTCGCTTTGCTTTCAGTGTTCCTTCAGAAAATCTTAAGGAACCTTATCAGAGATATCAGTGGGTGGTATTGCCTCAAGGAATGGCCAATAGCCCTACTATATGTCAAATTTATGTGTCTTTGGCCCTAGCTCCAGTTCGAAAAGCTTTTCCAGGTGTTTATATAATTCACTATATGGATGATATATTAATGGCTGCTAAAGATAAAAAACTTGTTTTTGATGCCTTTTCTTATTTACAAGAGGTTCTTAGCTTGGCTAATTTACAGATAGCCCCAGAAAAGGTACAGGTATCTTTTCCCTATCATTATTTAGGTCATGAATTGTTACGCACGGGCATATGCCCACAAAAGATTACTCTGCGTATGGATCAGCTACGCACACTTAATGATTTCCAAACCTTTCTGGGAGATATTCAATGGCTTCGGCCCACTTTAAAAATTCCAACAGGTCAGCTTCGCCCCTTGTATGATGTCTTAAAGGGCGACCCTGACCCTTCATCTCCCCGTAAATTAACAGCTGAAGGACGTGTAGCCCTACAACGTGTGCAAGAGGCCCTGGAACAGGCTCACGTACAGTATATAGATCTTAATTCTCCCTTATTGTATTTGACTCATTCACCTACTGGAGTGTTTTGGCAAACAGGTCCTATTTTATGGGTACATTCCCCAGCTTCTCCAACAAAAATCATCACTCCTTATCCACAGGCTGTCGCTCAGATTATATTTAAGGGAATCAAGATCAGTGTTCAAACTTTTGGTAAGGAGCCAGATATTGTGGTGATCCCATACACCCAGTCTCAAGTAACATGGTTGCAAGCTAATGATAATGATTGGGCCATATTGACATGATCCATGGAGGGTCAGTTTGATACTCACTACCCCTCCAATGATGTGTGTCAATTTTTTAAATTGCATCCTGTTATATTTCCCAAGATAGTACAAATGACTCCTATTCCTCAGGCCCGTGTGGTATTTACTGATGGCACTTCACGTGGTTTTGCTGTGGTGGTTTCTGGTAACATAGTAAAGAGAATAAAGGTCCAGGGCACTTCTGCCCAGGTGGCAGAGGTACAGGCGCTGTTGCTTGCTTTACAGATGTTTTCTGATGAGAGTGTAAATATTTATACTGATAGTCAATATGTGGCACATGCCATTATGCCTTTGGAAACAACAGCCTACATACCATCCATTTCTTCCATTCATGAATACTTATTGCAAGTGCAAGGACTTATATGGTCTCGCTCACATAACCTTTATGTGGGCCATATTAGAGCTCATACTCAATTGCCTGGACCTCTAAGTGAAGGTAATCAGAGGGCTGACGCCATTACTCGTATGGCTGTCACATTAGTCTGTTCTGCCTTTGATAAGGCTACTCAGTTGCATCAGCGTTATCATCTTAATGCTGGATCTCTCCGTTATCATACAGGCATAACCCGGGAACAAGCCATCCAGATAGTTAAATCATGCCCTATTTATGTGGAATTTTTACCTGTTCCTCATTTGGGAGTTAATCCTCGAGGACTTTTACCTAATCATGTGTGGCAGATGGACGTCACGCACGTGCCTTCCTTTGGAAAATTACAATATGTCCATGTGTCTATTGATACATATTCTTCTCTAATTTTTGCTTCTGTCCATTCAGGGGAAAAGGTTAAGGATGTAAAAAATCATTGTTTTCATGCTTTTGCTTACATGGGAGTGCCAAAATGCATAAAAACTGATAATGGTCCCGCCTACAGTAGTACGGGATTTTCAAAATTCTGCCAAGATTTTTCTATTGTTAATAAGACTGGTATTCCTTATAATCCTCAAGGGCAGGCTATAGTAGAACGCTGCCATAGTACCTTAAAAACTTTTTGCTAAAGTAAAAAGGGGGAGCTAGGGGCTCATCTTTCCTCTCCACATTCTATTCTTTCCCTTGTTTTATATATTTTAAATTTTTTATCGGTGGATTCTGCTGGAGTATCTGCTGCAGATAAGCACTGGAGGGCTCCTGTTGCAAATCATCCTCTGGTGCAATGGAAAGATCTTTCTACTGGCACTTGGAGGGGACCCGATCCGGTGTTGGTATGGGCCCGGGGATCTGTTTGTGTCTTTCCACAGGACAATGAAGTTCCTCTGTGGGTTCCTGAACGCTGTGTGCGCCCTGTGGCTGCTGCTGAATCCCAACATGGCAGAGACCTATTGGGCCTTTGTAAAAAACTCTCCCCTTCTGATGCCAATGGGGATTGAGAGCCCAATACGGCCAGCCTTGGCAAACATTATTCTAGCCTAGGAACTGTAGCCATGTGGTTGGATTCCTCAGAAGGTAATGTATGGTAACTTTTTTCAAAAAACATTGAGAATGTACCACACCTTGGAGATTAAGGATAACTCTGAAGGTCAATGAACTTCAGTTGTAAACAGTAGCATACCAGCTAAGCCTTTTTCGCATTTTGCAACCCCCTCAAGCTGGTGTAGTACCTACTTTTCAGGAATGGCTCTGTGCAACATTTATTTGCCTCCTGAAATTCATCTAGCCTTTTTGAAGATACCTCAAAATTTGTGAGCCTGAATATAGCCATTATTGAGGCCATTGGTTCTGCTCCTTGTTTGCTGTTTTTGTTTTCTGTTTTCTTTGTTTCTCAGTTGTTCTCTTGCAGACCTGCCAGCCTAAGTAGTGCTGGGATCAAGAAAAATGGGCCTTGGTGGTTCGTGTTCCTGGAGCCGTGTCCATGCCAGTAGACCGTGGCAGCTAGACACAGATGATGCTCACACGCTCCAGAAGAGACTCTGACATCACTGTTGCCGTTGTTGCTGTTATAGCAGTGGTGGCCACTGCTGCTATTGTTTCTGGGATTGCTATTTCATATTTGGTTACTACAGCTAGCACAATGGAGACCCTGGCAGCAAAAGTAGCTACCACAGTTAGTTAATCTTTCTTCTTATTGGGCATGACAAATTTAATTCCACTTTTATACATTACAATTGGCTTTGTAAGTTGTAAAAAATTATTAAAACTCAAGTTCCATTTGCTTATGGGATACCACCTTACAAGGACTCCTATTTACAGTAAGGCTCGTTTAAGAAGGAATGGTTCAATTGCCTTTAGCCTCCTGGCTAGGGGTGGGTTCGGACTTCTGTTGGTCTTTTCTGTGTCGCACAGATTGCAAGCCCAGTGCCACTTTGAGATCTTTGGCAGCAGTCACTCTACAGCTCACATGGTTGAGTCTGTATGATAATGAGTATTCAGAGACGGGTAATGCTTGGGGAGCTGCCACCAACCTAAGACAGAGCACTTGTGTGGCCTGGGCAAGTGTCTCTATGACGGGTAAGGTGGTCTGCTGGTCCCACGCAACCTAAGTCAGAAGCTCATTTAATAAAAAGGGGGGAACTGTGGGCGCCATGGGCCCTGGCCCCCGACTGGGAGTGGCTGCGCCTTGCTTGCTTGACCTTGATCAGATGTCCTCCCTATTCGGATTCCCTACCGGTATCCACCCTTCTGAATGCTTAAGGGAAGTTCCTTGTTGTGTATCCTGCATTTTGGGCAGTTAACTACTTAGATGCAAGAATATAGAACATTGAGTCTGGAATGTGGACCATTGACAGCGAACTTCTGCCCTCCGGGGGTTCCTCCATTTGTGCTGTAAGCCTGTACGTATTTAAGGTTTCTTCCCTCTTTCAATAAACGGCATTCGACATCCAATCGTACGGATGACCCGCTGTCTTTTGTCTCTATTTTTTAATCCTCAGCCCTTCGCTCGGACATGGTAAACGGTTATCGGTAATGCGGGCGTTACCGCAACACAATACAAGCCTAGGCAGGGACTTTGTCCAATACATCCAATGCAGTGGAGGCTGGAGGAAGCGCCCACCTGTCTGCAAGCTCAGTTTTTAAAGGGAAAAGTCACAAGGTTACATCATTTAGGGGTGCTAGTACAGGTACAATTCTGATTGGCTCGCTTCTAGGGACTTCTAGAAATTACTTCTAAGGGAGTGGTTGCCCGCCACCATTTCTCATTGGCTGCCCTCAGGTGGGGGTATTTCTGTGGTCAGTTACCCTGGAAACCAGGGAGAGGACATTCCATAGTCTGGCAGGCATTACCTCGTGACTATCTTGTGACTGTGAACTTCTACACTTCTTGGTTTCTGGAATCTGAACTGACTGTTTTCAGTAACTAATGGCCTATTCCCAAAAGGAGAAATCTTAGGCCTTAATTTTAGGGTGAAAGCATTTTGGTCTTATTTCTAAGATGGCTCATTTTGGTCTCACACAACAACAACAACAACAAATCATTATAATAGCTGCCTGGTTCCCTCAATTATAAGAGTAAAATAGAATTTTCACATGTTTCTGTTTATATCTGCAGGAGGGCCATGATTTCACCTTTGCCTGATAATGATCTCCAAGTACCCTTATAATATTGACTTCTTCAGTAGTAGTAGCTGGGCTCTAGGAGACAGCCATTGAACATCTTGCACTCTGAGAAACATCTTGCATGAAGATTCAATGTGGTGAAAGCTTATTTTCCTTGAATCAAATGGGGTGCATGAGGTTATAGCTTTGTTTAAACTTTGTAAACTGGGTGGCCTCTGAAGCTCCTTAGAATACTTTAAAGGAAGCATTTTCAATGCTTCTAAGATCCCCAATCTTTTCCCTTTGTGATTGAATTCTTACTGACCCTACAGGTTTTCAGAAAATGGAAAGTACCCAAAGGGTCTAACAAAATACCTGAGACCATTAGAGAAATGAAAACCAAGGGGTCAAGATGAACTGATCCCTGGCAGAGGATTTACATAAATAAGTCTTAACTTCTGGATGTGAATAAAAAAATAAAATGAAATGTTGGGGTCAGAACCTTGGGTTCAAGGGCATTTACTGGGCCAAACATGGCTTCTGTGCTATGCCAGGAATTCCAGGAATCCCACTGATCATTGTATGCTGGCAGAGCACAGGGTGGGGGTGGGATTCAAGGAAGCTAACCAAAACTCAGACCTGCCTTCTGGCTGAGACTAGGCTCTCTCAAGCAGCAACCTGCAAATGAAGAGCATGGGAAAAAAGCCAAGTGTCCACCACCCCTGAAATAACATCTTTTATGGTGGGAAAGAAAGGTGCCTTCTGTGAAAAGTTGACTCAGTGCTTATTTTAGACAGCTTTGTTAACTGGAGAGGCTAGCAGGCACAAGTAGAAGAAGATACACATGTCTTGAAAGGGCCACTTAACTTGTTTCCTCTTTTAGCACAGCTTGGTAGGAGGCATCTGTCCTTAATATGTAGATCACATGACACAGTATTGACAGCTTCTATTGCAGTAAAATCACGGCTCACACAGAGATGTTAACAGGAGCATAAGAAAAATTTTATTTCTGTAGTTGAGGGAATCAGTCAGACATCATGCTAGACTTTAAAATAAACATCTCAGGGGCTGGAGAGCTGACTCAGCAGTTAAGAACGCTTAGGCTGAGAGTTCAGATCTCAGCACGCATGGGTGACTCAAAACACCTGTAACTCCAGTCCCACGTGATCTGATGCTCTGTTTCTGACCTTTAAAGGCACCTGTACACACGTGTGCATACACACACATATAAATAATAAATAAAATAGTTAAAAGACCACAGTCCACACTTACTGGGAAGGGGGGGGAATGCTGAAATGAATTGTAAATGGAGGAAAACTGTTTATTGTTTTTCTTCTCTCTGGAGGAGAAGGAAAACAGTTGAAGCAGACAGGACAGAATTTGCATTCCTACCACTTACCTAAAACTTTCTGAGTGATGAAGTAGCTCCATTGGAATCACAATCAGATAACACAGGAAGCAGGAGCTAGAAACATTAAGAATGCTCTGTTGAAGTATGAACTGCCTCTACCTTGGGCAAGAAATTTTGTTTTTTTTGAATAGGGCAGGAAGACAAGTGCCAGTCTACCTTTCTCTCTCACAACCCCCACAAACCCATATCCACATGGGTTGTTTTTAAAAACCTACAAAGAGTGAACTGGGCTCTCGAATATTTGGTCAAAGTTGACTCCCAAACCCTTCCCTATAATAATCATGCCCTGTGGGTGGGTGGTTCTTCTGAGAAGTGAGGGTTACAAAGACTCTTCCTTTGTGTGTGGGGGGGAATCTGTCTCTCTCTGAGCATTTGGCAGAGCTCTTGCTCTAGAAAGGAAGTACTGCTAGGGTGGGAGTTCCATAAGAGAGAAGCAATGTTCTTTGTCACTGATAGATTCACAACATGCCACCATGGTTGGGCATGGTTACGCAAGCCCGGCAGACCTAGACACTTCTGCCTATCCAGTTCCAGGTCAAAATAGCCAGTTCCGGGTCAAAATAGCCATTTCCGGGTCAAAACGTCTTGCATTTAGGCAACCTGAAAATGACTGTCTCTGACCTACTACCTAAAAGAAGAGGAAGGAAGTGTGGGCTCTTTTGATGAAGCCCATTCCCTAGACACGGGTGAAGAGGTTGAGAGTCAAAGCAAAGTGACACTGGAGAATTCTCAGTCTTTGACTGAACTTTTAAATTTAGTTTTGTTGCCTAAGAAATCTACTTTAAAAATCATCTGCTTTCAAATTTAGAAACTTGTGTCCCAGACTTATTTATTTAAAGACAAACAAAACATCGAACCCTGGCACAAAACTTTATTGACACAAGCTTGCATCCCCTCCCCAGCCTCATCCCTGGATTTTCCCTAGGAGCAGTGGGCCACTTCAGGAATTATACTGTGACCAAATAAAAACAAGCAAGCCTGGCCAGAGCCAAGAAAGCTGTAGAGAGACAGGTATGGTGGTGGCAGAGTTCTACCCAAGTACAAATAAACAGCCTACTGCAAAGTGCAGGACAGACACTCACATGGAAAAAGTGCCCTCTGGAGTGGTGTGAGGCCCTAGTATGTGGAAAAGAATTTACATGTGTCCTCTTCAAGTTGGCAGTCAGGCATTTGGGTGTTAGTTAGCAGACATTCCTTTCTGACTCATTATCCACTTGCTCAGGCCCCTCCTTTCCAGGGCTTGAGACCCCCTTTCCAGCTTTCCCAGGGCTGGCATGGAGACTGACTGGATCTTGGCAGTCACCATAGAGAAGCTGGATGAGCCCTTTGTACTTTTCCTTTTGTGACTGGTCTTTGGTACTTGCTACCAAGCTCTGTTAAATGGGAATGGCAGAGTAGCCACCAAATCTGGGGCTCTTAGCTGTGGTATGGGTATGCTTTGCTCTTGGTCTACATGTATTTACTAATCAGATAGTGAGATGGTAAAAGAGATACAACATGTCAATTTGGCTTAAGGATGGTTTTGAGCTAAAGACACTTAGCTCTTGGTCTTCTTTTCTATGAAAACAGCAGTAGCACATACATTTCCCTTTGTGGAGGTCACATGAACTCTCATTTGGAAATGTGCTCTAACAGTAGCATTACAGGCCCATTAATGGAAAGCTATTTCCTTCTGGTCAAGATGATGCAATCCCTAGACTGGGTAGAGACCTAACATTCCAGTTGGGCTGAGCCAATCACCAAGTCAAGGGACCACCCTTAGAAAGGTGGACTCACCTTAAGCTACACTAAAGACTTAGGCAGATAATTAACCCTTTAAGGGAACTACATCTTTCCTGCCCAGAATCCATGCCCTAGTATAGTTTACTGGGCTGTACCTTTATAGCTTTAGGGTAGCTTCTTCTTTTTTCCTTTCTATGTCTTTTCCAAGCATGCTTTCCTTAACACTTTGGGTTTCAGTAACATTTGGGGCTTTCTTAACTCTTTCTCTAAAGCCTCCCTCCCTACAATGTGGCTAGTTGTCCACGATGTGTTTGACCTCTATGCCAGCTTAAGTAACTTGGTTTTTCTTTTTCTCCTCTCCTCTATTTTCCTCTGGGCAGCTCCTGTGGTTTTACAGCTTGCCTGTCCTAGGGAGTTTCTCTTCTAAACTCTAACACAATTGTTTCTGAGCCTCAGTTTTTTTAGTCCATCCTTAAACCCTTTATTAATGACATTAAGAACTCAAGTGAAAAAGGGACCCCAGTTTCCCCTGTATCATCCAGCAGCTGTGAAAGATTCCAAAATTCTAGTAACAGGACCACCCCCTAGAAGGTAGATCGACTAAGGCTATGCCCATGAGGTTCTGTTAGGTCTGCTTGCCTAAGGTTTAACATCCTCCCTCCCTCCCTCCCTCCCTCCTCCCTCCCTCCTCCCTCCTCCCTCCTTCCCTCCTTCCCTCCTCCCCTCTCTCTCTCTCTCTGTCTCTCTCTTTCTCTTTTTCTTTCTTTCCTCTTCCCCCTCATTCATGGAGTTCTTTTGCTTTCTTTCAGATAATTGCTAACATGTGAGCAGACTTTCTGGTCTTTCTCACTCTTTCCAGGTTATTTCTTCTCTCTTGAACTGTTCCTAAATTCTCGTACTAGTGAGACCAAGAATCTGGAGAGAGGACTATAATTTCCTTGGTAGTGTGTGATGTCCTAGGAGGAACTCCCCCAAATTTCTAGTAACATAACAGTGTCTTTCTGACATACCAGGGAGAGAACTGCCCTGGAGACAGCTCTTAGTACCTGAGATGTCTCTTATCTTACCAAACAGCTTTTAGTCACTGTACATTTTCTAATCATTTCCCCATAATTTACCTCTCCCCAGATGCTGTGGGATGATTTGTATGTCCTGTGGGAGCCCTTCTTGGGTTCCTTGTGGCGTTGCCCAGCAGGTCCGTATGGAGGATGATTGGGACCATGGGCCTGAGTGCAGGTGTTTGAGATGGTCTGCACTTGGCTGTGCTGGGGGATGGTCTGTGTGGCAAGTTGTTCTGATTGGTTAATGAATAAAACCTGATCGGCCGTGGCTAGGCAGGAAAGATAGGTGGGACTAACAGAGAGGAGAAATAAAAGGACAGAAAGACAGAAGGAGACGCTGCAGCCGCCGCCATGACCAGAGACACTGCAGCCGCCGTCATGACCAGAGACACTGCAGCCGCCGCCATGACCAGCAGCATGTGAAGATGCCGGTATGCCACCAGCCACGTGGCGAGGTATAGATTTATGGAAATGGACTAATTTAAGCTATAAGCACAGTTAGCAAGAAGCCTGCCACGGCCATACAGTTTGTAAGCAATGTAAGTCTCTGTGTTTACTTGGTTGGGTCTGAGCGGCTGTGGGACTGGTGGGTGACAGAGATTTGTCCTGACTGTGGGCAAGGCCGGAAAACTCTGGCGACAAATGGCGCCCAACGTGGGGCTAAAGAAAAAAAGGGAAGAAAAAAAAAAGAGGGACTAAAGAAAAAGGACAAATGAACAGGGATAAAGGCCGGTGTTATGAAAAAAAAAAATACTAAAGACAAAGTCCCTTAACCAAGAGGCGCTCCAATAAAGTGTGATCTGAGAAGAATCCTCGCGTGGTGGTAAAGAGGATTCAGAACTCAACACACGGAGCGGTGACGTCGGTAAGTTCTCCAGGAACGGTGACGTCGGTAAACGCCCCACAGTTCCTAATTCTCTCTCTCAAATGAGCGGCAGCCGCCGGTTTGAGTTACTGGCAGGTTCCTGGCATGTGTGCTTGACCTGCAGTATGGCGGGAATGAGGCCTCTGCAAGTGGCACATTAAGCTGCGTGGTGGATTTAGCCTTTGCTAGTTACAAAACAAAAAAAGGTTTCTGGGCTACACGCTGCTTGGATAAAAGCACAGACCCACGATGGCTCCCAGAGCTGGTGGAAAACGTACCACCGCCATGTTGGGAAGCTGAAGGGGATGGAGCCAGCAGCCACAGAGCTGTTTCAGGCTTAGAAGGCTACAGTTTAAAGCAATAAGTTTGCAATAAGACAGATTCAGATGGAACAAGACTTTAAATGCTTTACAATGTGTGTAAAAATGTACATAGGCTTGGAAGAGAGAGGAAAAGGAACATAGACAGTTATATAAAGAAATAGAAAGTTTAAAAAAATAAAGTCTTTAAAGAGAAAGTAAAAGTAATATAAAAAATAAGCCATGTAAAGATGGATATCACACAGAGAGTTTGGATTATATTGTCTTTGGGATTTTTAACTGCAGAAAAACATTTGATCGTAAAAGATGTTGAGTTAAACCAATATGTATATATTAAAGATATCTTGACTTTAAAATTTGGATATAAGGATGTGTTACTTTGGAAAAGAGACTCTGCTTTTGTCTCTACAGAAAGCCAGAGGCTATGGATTTGTTCCAGATTAAGATACATCAGGTTTGACCAGCCAAGACCCCATGAAGGTCTCTGATGACACCATGGCCCAGATGATCCAACATCCAGAATCGTTTCAAGGCAACTGGCTCAGATGATACAGCCTCACGGACTACTCCATGATCCTAAAATTTTCTTTGCGTCCCCATAAGATACAGCGCCCCCTCCAGCAGGAAGTAGTTAAGAGAAGCTACACCCAAATTCCCAAATATACCAAGCTGGCTTTGGAGATGTGTAAAAGTTAAAACCTTCCTTTTTAAAAAAAAAAAGAAAAGGGGAAGTGCTGTGGGATGATTTGTATGTCCTGTGGGAGCCCTTCTTGGGTTCCTTGTGGCGTTGCCCAGCAGGTCCGTATGGAGGATGATTGGGACCATGGGCCTGAGTGCAGGTGTTTGAGATGGTCTGCACTTGGCTGTGCTGGGGGATGGTCTGTGTGGCAAGTTGTTCTGATTGGTTAATGAATAAAACCTGATCGGCCGTGGCTAGGCAGGAAAGATAGGTGGGACTAACAGAGAGGAGAAATAAAAGGACAGAAAGACAGAAGGAGACGCTGCAGCCGCCGCCATGACCAGCAGCATGTGAAGATGCCGGTATGCCACCAGCCACGTGGCGAGGTATAGATTTATGGAAATGGACTAATTTAAGCTATAAGCACAGTTAGCAAGAAGCCTGCCACGGCCATACAGTTTGTAAGCAATGTAAGTCTCTGTGTTTACTTGGTTGGGTCTGAGCGGCTGTGGGACTGGTGGGTGACAGAGATTTGTCCTGACTGTGGGCAAGGCCGGAAAACTCTGGCGACAAATGGCGCCCAACGTGGGGCTAAAGAAAAAAAGGGAAGAAAAAAAAAAGAGGGACTAAAGAAAAAGGACAAATGAACAGGGATAAAGGCCGGTGTTATGAAAAAAAAAAATACTAAAGACAAAGTCCCTTAACCAAGAGGCGCTCCAATAAAGTGTGATCTGAGAAGAATCCTCGCGTGGTGGTAAAGAGGATTCAGAACTCAACACACGGAGCGGTGACGTCGGTAAGTTCTCCAGGAACGGTGACGTCGGTAAACGCCCCACAGTTCCTAATTCTCTCTCTCAAATGAGCGGCAGCCGCCGGTTTGAGTTACTGGCAGGTTCCTGGCATGTGTGCTTGACCTGCAGTATGGCGGAATGAGGCCTCTGCAAGTGGCACATTAAGCTGCGTGGTGGATTTAGCCTTTGCTAGTTACAAAACAAAAAAAGGTTTCTGGGCTACACGCTGCTTGGATAAAAGCACAGACCCACGATGGCTCCCAGAGCTGGTGGAAAACGTACCACCGCCATGTTGGGAAGCTGAAGGGGATGGAGCCAGCAGCCACAGAGCTGTTTCAGGCTTAGAAGGCTACAGTTTAAAGCAATAAGTTTGCAATAAGACAGATTCAGATGGAACAAGACTTTAAATGCTTTACAATGTGTGTAAAAATGTACATAGGCTTGGAAGAGAGAGGAAAAGGAACATAGACAGTTATATAAAGAAATAGAAAGTTTAAAAAAATAAAGTCTTTAAAGAGAAAGTAAAAGTAATATAAAAAATAAGCCATGTAAAGATGGATATCACACAGAGAGTTTGGATTATATTGTCTTTGGGATTTTTAACTGCAGAAAAACATTTGATCGTAAAAGATGTTGAGTTAAACCAATATGTATATATTAAAGATATCTTGACTTTAAAATTTGGATATAAGGATGTGTTACTTTGGAAAAGAGACTCTGCTTTTGTCTCTACAGAAAGCCAGAGGCTATGGATTTGTTCCAGATTAAGATACATCAGGTTTGACCAGCCAAGACCCCATGAAGGTCTCTGATGACACCATGGCCCAGATGATCCAACATCCAGAATCGTTTCAAGGCAACTGGCTCAGATGATACAGCCTCACGGACTACTCCATGATCCTAAATTTTCTTTGCGTCCCCATAAGATACAGCGCCCCCTCCAGCAGGAAGTAGTTAAGAGAAGCTACACCCAAATTCCCAAATATACCAAGCTGGCTTTGGAGATGTGTAAAAGTTAAAACCTTCCTTTTTAAAAAAAAAAAGAAAAGGGGAAGTGCTGTGGGATGATTTGTATGTCCTGTGGGAGCCCTTCTTGGGTTCCTTGTGGCGTTGCCCAGCAGGTCCGTATGGAGGATGATTGGGACCATGGGCCTGAGTGCAGGTGTTTGAGATGGTCTGCACTTGGCTGTGCTGGGGGATGGTCTGTGTGGCAAGTTGTTCTGATTGGTTAATGAATAAAACCTGATCGGCCGTGGCTAGGCAGGAAAGATAGGTGGGACTAACAGAGAGGAGAAATAAAAGGACAGAAAGACAGAAGGAGACGCTGCAGCCGCCGCCATGACCAGCAGCATGTGAAGATGCCGGTATGCCACCAGCCACGTGGTGAGGTATAGATTTATGGAAATGGACTAATTTAAGCTATAAGCACAGTTAGCAAGAAGCCTGCCACGGCCATACAGTTTGTAAGCAATATAAGTCTCTGTGTTTACTTGGTTGGGTCTGAGTGGCTGTGGGACTGGTGGGTGACAGAGATTTGTCCTGACTGTGGGCAAGGCCGGAAAACTCTGGCGACACCCAGAAGCTTCAAGCTCCTTTTCCTTCATCTACCCTAATATAGGAAGTAGCCCCTAATGGGGGCCAGAAAATGATATCCAAAAATACAGTATCATTTAACCAGAGGAAACTGGAATGCCTCAAAAGCAGCCTCAGGAGCCAAGTGTCTCTTTGACCTTCTGCCTCCATCTTCTGTCTCCTTTCTCTGTCCCATGCTGGTCCAAAGTGGATCAGAGAAACCAGATTTTCTCTTCTCCAAGGTGGGTCATAGAAACTAGAATTCCATTTCATCAAAGCAAGCTCTAAAGGCTGGAAGATCATGCTGTCTCTTTTCTTTGAAGTCTCTCATTCCAGAGGGGTCTTGTCTATAGCTGGGGGGGGGAGAATGTTAGAGGACAAGAAAAATTCCAGTTGCCAGGGCTTGTTGGCTCTCCCTTTTGCCTGTTAGCACGGCATACACATGATATTGTCTCATCTCGTTTCTACACAGCTGCCTCATTCTTAAACATAGAAACAGTTCTCCCTGAGGATTTGGGTCTTCAATACAAAGGCTCATGCGGCGTGTAAAACCTGAGTCTGTGTTTTGTTGCAGAGGCCTTGACTATGGACCCTTATGACAGGCAGGAAAGTGATCACAACCCCCCACTCCAAAACCAAATTTAACTATTGTCTTCAGTTTCATTGCTTTGTAGATGCTAATGCACATGTATGTAATTAATCTGTTGTTTCTGCTATTACTCTTTGATCAGTTTGATATACATGCTACAGCAACCAAAGAAGGCTTCTAACATAGTTTAGAGGCTTAAAGATTATAGATGATAAGGTCAACTTCCCCTATTCAAGTAGAAGACTCAGGGCCCTGTGGGACTGAAAAACCAGGATGGGGGCTAAGGATGAAGAGGGGTTACAGGAAGAGCTTGTGTGTGTGTGTGTGTGTGTGTGTGTGTGTGTGTGTGTGTGTGCCAGATGCCAGAGGTTGATATTATTGAGTGTCTTCCTCAATTGCTCTTCATCTTAATTTTTTAAATGATGTCCCTCACTGAACCTGATGCTCTCTGATTCAACTAGATTAGCTAACCAGCAAGCACCAGGGATCCTTTTCTATATCTGTCTCTCCAGCTCTTGGATTTCAGATGCACATAGCTGCACTTTTTTTCCTGTGGGTGCTGTGGACTGAACTTATGGTCCTCTTGTTTGTTTAGCAAGCACTTCACTGACTAAGCCCTGTTGCTTTTTTTTTTTGAGACATCATCTCACTCTGTAGCTCAAACTTGCCTTAGACTTACTCAGTCTTGCCTCCTGCCTTTGCCTCCTGCGTGTTGATATTACAGGTGTGCACTACCACACCTGGCAGTAATATGGGATTCAGGCCAGACTGAAAGGTAAGAGAACTTGGGCATATGGTAAAGAAAAGAAGCCTGTCACTCTAAGATTAAGTATGCACTGTTCTGTGGCTAAGAATTAAGTTTTGACCACAATTGACAAAATCAAAACTGTAGGGGCTGGAGAAATGGCTCAGTGGTTAAGAGCACTTGTTACTCTTGCCAAGAACCTAGGTTCAATTCCCCCTTGTAATTTCAGCTTTAGGAGATCTGATGTCTTCTTCTACAGGCACAAGGTATGTACATGATTTACAGACATAGATTCAGGCAAAACACCCACACATATAAAATAAAATGAAAAATAGTAATTAAAAGAATCAAAACTGCAATAAGGATTGCTTACAGGGTCAATACTCTTCAGAGAGATATCTCAGACAAGACCATTAAAACAGTTAACTATGCTGAAGGTCAAAATATATGACTATCAGTTTATCAGCATATCACTCTCTTCCCTAAATCTCAAAGGGTGTTTGGCTAGAAGCTCCTGCTCACTCCTGCAAAAGCCCCATTTCTCTCTCTCCAAACCCCACCCTCTCAGAGAAAACCCAGCTCCATATTCTTGGTGATGGCAGATGGCTCCTCCCCTGAAGTTGCCAGCAGCTCAATCCCCACCTAAAGTGTTTTAATTGCACCATCATCTCTTGCCTACAGGGTACATAAGTGCCCCCCTTTAGTTTAGCCATGTGATTTTTTTTCCTGCCTCTTCTCCTGCCTCAGTCTCCGAGGGCTGGAGGAGTCACCTGGGAGTTGCTTTACTCAGAATAAACTTGGTCTTTCATTTTTTAATTCACTTTGATCTGGCTTACTGCATTGGTGGAGAAAGCTGTTATTGGGATACAGAAAACCTATTATTGCTCATCCAGCCCAGAGGTGAGTGACTCTGTTCATACCCAGGGAGGCCTGCCCCTAGGACCCATCCCTGGGCCTCAGCTGTTCCCCGGGAACACCCACCCAACTCGGCCCCAGTTGCCGGCCAGCTGGCAGGGCTCCTGTGGGAAGGTTCCCCTTCCCCAAGACCCCCCAGCAGACCCTGCAATCTATACACCCTGACCCCATACCCATCCTCCCGAGACCCTCGCCACTTCCTGATGTTTGGAAACCAACCTGCAGCTCTCATTGGGCCTAGAGAGAGAGAGCTCTCATTGGACAAAGAGCTGTCATTGGACCAAGAGTAACTTCAGAAGACAGGGATCTGCCAGCCCTCATTAGACCAAGAGTGGCTTTCTGAGAAGTAGAATCTGCCACCTCTCATTGGACCAAGAGGGGCTTTTGGAAACACAGAAACTGTCAGCTCTGACTGGAGCCCTGATAAGACCAAGAACAAATCCGTGAGTCACAGAATCAACTAGCTTGGGTTGACCCAAGAGCAGCTCCCTGAGACACAGAAGCTGCAGAAGCTGCCTGCTTCAATTAGACCAAGAGCTAAGGTTAGACCCAGAGGGGCCCCTGAGACACAGACACAACAAGCACAGAGTGGATCAACAGCAACTCGCTCAGACACAGGCACCTCTTATACCTATTAGAGGAGATGGGAAGACATCAAGGCAGAAGTACTACAGCAACATAAAGAACAGTACAGCATCACCAGAACCTAGCCTTCCTCCAACAGCAAGACCTGAACATCACAAGGTAGAAGAAGCAGAAGGAAGCAACCTTAAGAATAGCATCATGAAGATGCTAGAGGCCTTTCAAGAAAAAAATGAAAAATGAAATTGAGGAAAAGATGAACAAAAAATTGGAGGAAATCAATAAAGAAATTGGGAAAAAGTCAAACAAAAATGGGTAGAAATCTATAAAGAAATAGAGGAAAAGACAAATAAAAAATTGGAAGAAAGCAATAAATCCCTTAAAGAAAACCATGAAAAAAGCAATTAAACCAATGACAGAAACAGTTCAAGACCTGAAAAGGGAAATAGAAACAATGAAGAAGACAAAAACAGAGGGAATGCTGGAAATAGAAAATCTGAGTAAATGAACAGGAAACACAGATGCAAGCATAACCAACAGAACACAAGAGATGGAAGAGAGGATCTCTGGTATAGAGGATACAATAGAGGCAATGGATTCGTCAGTCAAAGAAAATACCAAAGCCAAAAATGTCATAACAAAAAATGTCCAAGAAATCTGGGACACCATGAAAAGACCAAACCTAAGAATAGTAGGGATAGAAGAAGGAGATGAATATCAACTCAAAGGCACAGAAAATATATTCAACAAGATCATAGAAGAAAACTTTCCCAACTTAAAGAAGGAAATGCCTATGTAGATATAAGAAGCCTGTAGAAGACCATACAGACCAGACCCCCCAAAAAGTCCCCTAGCCATATAATAATTAAACAACTAAACCTACAGAATAAAGAAATAATATTAAGAGCAGCAAATGAAAAGGCCAAGTGACTTATAAAGGCAAAACCCTCAGAATAACACCCGATTTCTCAGTGGAGATTCAAAAAACCAGAAAGACCTGGACAGATGTAATGCAGACACTAAGAGACCAGGGATGCCAGCCTAGACTAATATACCCACCAAACTTTCAATCATCATAGACTGAGTGAACTAGACATTCCAAGACAAAACCAGATTAAACAATACTTATCTACAGAAAGCACTAGAAGGAAAATTCCAACCTAAGGAAGTCAGATACACCCACAAAAACACAGACAATAGATATCTTCACAGCAGTAATCCCCGAAGAAGAGAAGTACACACACACTGCCACCAAAAGATAACAGGAACTAACAATCACTGGTCATTAATATTTCTTAATATAAATGGACTTAATTCACCTATAAAAAGACACAGGCTAACAAAATGGATATGAAAGCAGGACCCATCTTTCTGCTACATACAAGAAACACACCTCAAATTCAAAGATAGACACTACCTAAGAATAAAAGGCTGGGAAAAGTCTTTCCAATCAAATGGACTTAAGAAGCAAGCTGGTGTAGCCATCCTGATATCCAGCAAAATAGACTTCAAACTAAAATCAATCAAAAGATATCAAGAAGGCATTACATCCTCATCACAGGAAAGATCCACCAAGATGAAGTTTCAATTCTGAACATTTATGCCCCAAACACAAGGACACCCACATATGTAAAAAAATTACTAAAGTTTAAATCATATATAAAACCCCACACATTAATAGTGGGAGTCTTCAACACCCCACTCTCACCAATGGGCAGATCTGCCAAATCGAATCTAACAGAGAAATAAAGGACTTAACTGATGTTATGACCCAAATGGAGCTAATAGATATCTACAGAACATTCCATCCTAACAAAAAAGAATATACCTTCTTCTCAGCACCCCATGGAACCTTCTCTAAAATTGACCACATACTCAGCCACAAAGCAAATCTCAACAGATACAAAAAATTGGAATAACCTGTGTTCTATCAGACCACTATGGTTTAAAGTTAGATTTCAACAACAACAACAAAAATTACAGAAAGCCTACAATCTCGTAGAAACTTAATAATGCTCAACTGAATCACCAATGGGTCAAGGAAGAAATAAAGAAAGAAATTAAAGACTTCCTAGAGATCAACGAAAATGAATATACCACATACCCAAACTTATGGGACACTATGAAAGCAGTGCTAAGAGGAAAATTTATAGCACTAAATGCCCACATAAAAAAGTTGGAGAAATCTCACACTAGTGACTCAACAACACACCTGAAAGCTCTAGAACAAGATGAAGCAAAGTCACCCAGGAGGAGTAGATGCCAGGAAATAATCAAATTGAGAGCTGAAACCAATAAAATAGAATCAAAGAGAACAATACAAAGAATAAATGAAACAAAGAGTTGGTTCTTTGAGAAAATCAACAAGACAGACAAGCCCTTATCCAAACTAACCAAATGGCAGAGAGAGAGAGAGAGAGAGAGAGAGAGAGAGAGAGAGAGAGAGAGAGAGAGAGAATCCACATTAGTAAAATCAGAAATGAAAAGGGAGACATAACAACTAACATTGAGTAAATCCAGAGAATCATCAGGTTATACTTCAAAAACCTGCATTCCGAAAAACTGGAAAATCTAAAAGAAATGGATAATTTTCTGGATAGGTACCACATACCTACACTAAATCAAGACCAGATAAACTATTTAAATAGACCAATAACCTCTAAGGAAATAGAAACAGTCATTAAAAGTCTCAAAAAAAAAAAAAAAAAAAAAAGCCCAGGACCAGATGGATTCAATGCAGAATTCAAAGAAGAGTTAATACCAATACTCTTTAAATTGTTCCACACAATAGAAACAGAAGGAACATTACCAGACTCCTTCTATGAGGCTACACTTACCCTGATTCCCAATCCAAACAAAGATGCAACAAAGAAAGAGAATTACAGACAAATCTCCGTCATGAACATTGATACTCAATACTCAATAAATTGAGCAAAAATACTCAATAAAATACTGGCAAACAGACTCCCCGAACACATCAAAACAGTTATCTACCATGATCAAGTAAGCTTCATCCCAGGGATGCAAGGGTGGTTCAACATATGAAAGTCTGTCAATGTAATACACCATATAAACAAACTGGAAAAAAAAACACATCATCTCACTAGGCCTTTGACAAAATCCAACACCTCTTCATGATAAAGGTGTTAAAGAAATCAGGAATACAGGGAACATACCTAAACATAATAAAAGCAATTTACAGCAAGCCAACAGCCAACATCAAAGTAAATGGAGAGAAACTCAAAGCGATTCCACAAAAATCAGGAACAAGACAAGGCTGTCCACTCTCCCCATACTCATTCAATATAGTACTTGAATTTCTAGCCAGAGCAATAAGACAACATAAGGAGATCAAGGGGATACAAATTGGAAAGGAAGAAGTCAAGCTTTCACTATTTGCAGATGACATGATAGTATACATAAGTGACTCCAAAAATTCGACCAAGGAACTCATACATCTTATAAACACCTTCAGCAATGTAGAAGGATACAAGATTTACCTAAAAAAATCAGATTTGAACTGGCACCCATATACCCAAAAGAGTCAAGATGTTTAGCTGGAAGCTCCAGCTCACTCCTGCAAAAGCACCATTTCTCTTTCTCCAAACCCCATCCTCTCAGAGAAAGCCCTGTTCAGAATTCTTGGTGATGGTTGGTGACTCCTCCCCTGAAGTTGCCAGTGGCCCAATCCCTACCTAAAACGTTGTAATTGGGCACAAACCCAGTTTATGGAGGACACGTCATCACCCCTCACCTACATGGTACATAAGCTCCTCTCTTTAATTCGGCCATGTGATTTTTTTCCTACCCCAATCTCTGGGGACTGGAGGAGTCAGTTCTTTGCTCAGAATAAACCTGGTCTTCAATTTTTTTAATTCAGTTTGATTTGGCTTACTGTGTTGGTGGAGAAACCTATTATTGGAGTACAGAAAACCTATAAAAGGGTACAACAGAAATCATCTCATAATTTCAATTACAAAAGGAAATTCTTTAAGATAAGCAGAATAAGTAATCCATATCTCTCTCTCTCTCTCTCTCTCTCTCTCTCTCTCTCTCTCTCTCACACACACACACACACACACACACACTACACACACATACCTTTTTACTTTTAATTTTAACTTTCTGCCTAATCTTTGAAGCTGACTGTAAATGTTTATCCATTGAGCAATATAACTTTACAACCCACAGAATCGTATTTATTATTTATTTATACAGTTAAACAACTCTTTCTCTGCCTTTCTCTCCAGTCATGTTTGAATCCAAAATTATATGTCTGTCTTTCTGTCTGTTTTTCTTTCTATTTCTCTCTCTCTCTCTCTCTCTCTCTCTCTCTCTCTCTCTCTCTCTCTCTCTCTCTCTCTCTCTCTTTCTTGAGGACATATCTCACTATGTAGCCCAGGCTGATCTTCAACTCATGGAGATCTGCCTACCTCTGCCTCCAGAGTGCTAGGATTAAAGGCATGTGCCTCCATGTCAAGTTCTATTTCTTTTTAAATGAATTCTAACTCAACTTCAACTGACTTGTCTTAAAAATCCTTTTTGGCAGGACAAGTCAAGATCATGTTGTGACCTGAGGAGGAACTCCTTAGGCTGTAGGAGCAGTGAAAGGCCAAGCCTCCCATTGCTGGTGATAATATGACCCTGTTCCTATGTTTCATGTTCCTGTTTGTTTCTCATTAGCTTCCATATATTCTTCTTCTATGTCCTTTTGCAGTGGAACCATGAAATATACTGCCATGTATGTGGTGATATTTTATTTGTGCTGAAATGTGGTGATATTTTATTTGTGCTTTAATAAATAAAGCTTGCCTAGAGATCAGAGGGGAAAAAAACAAGCCATTATAAATAAACAAAAAAGTCAGGCAACTGTAGTACATACCTTTAAACCAATCACTTGGCAGGCAGGGATCTGTCTGGATCTATGAGTTCAAGGCCACACTAGAAACAGAGCCAGGTGTGGTGGCACATGCCTTAAATTGCAACACTAGTTAACCATGGAGGTATGAGGTCTGTACAGACAGACAGGAAGTGACAGAGCTGGGCAGGAAGAGGAAGTGAGGTAGCTGGACAGAGAGAGCAAATCAGATGGCAGAACAGCAAGTCATATAGGCATGGGTAGACAGGAAGTTGCTCACATTTGGAAGCTGCAGAGTTGGTGAGGTAAGGTTTGCTGTGGCTATTCCTATTCCTCTGATCTCTCTCAGGCTTTAACCCCTATATTTGGCCCCATGTCTTTTATTTAATAAGACCATTTATAAATTCGTCTACACATGTAGGTGATGGGATCTGGATAGGCTCCAAAATATAGCACTTGAAATATCAATGAAAACTGCATGAGCAAAGAGTCACTTTCACTTATCCCCCAGTTCTTTATGAAGGCTCTCATGTTACATAAAACTTATTTTAAATAAGTTCCTAATTTTGTGCTGGAGGGAAGAATCCAGGGCCATACCCATGCTAGGCAAGAGCTCTACTACCAAGCTGCACCCAAAGCCCAGCTTTTCTCTTGTGATAGGAGTCTCCACTATGAGCTTGAGACATGTTAAAAAGAAATGCTTTCCCTTAGCATACTAGAGTGAGGAGGGGGTAGATGAGAACACCATTAGTTGTGCTTTGCTTGCCTTTGACTGCTCAGGAGAGTTATGGGATTTGTTTTTACTCTGCCTACTTCTATTAAGCATGGGATTTTTGCTCTGTGAGCAGAAATTGGAGTTTGCCATAGAACCCCTTAAGCATATTGCTTATTCATCATTTTTTAAAATACTAATTATTTATTTTGAACAGTGGCATATCATGGTGCCTGTGTGAAGGTCAGAAGACAACTTGCAGAGTTGGTTCTCTCCTTCCACTGTGTAGGTTCTGTTAATCCTAATGGCAAGAATAAGACTACAACACAATTTGAGCCAGATTTGAAGCAAGCTTGATTTTTTTTTAAAGATTATTTATTTATTTATTTATTTATTTATTTATTTATTTATTCATAACACAGAAGAGGGTGCCAGATCTCATTTCAGATGGTTGTGAGCCACCATGTGGGTGCTGGGAATTGAACTCAGGACCTCTGGAAGAGCAGTCAGTGCTCTTAACCGCTGAGCCAACTCTCCAGCCTGCAAGCTTGATTTTTATTGCGGTGCACCCAAGAGCTAGCCAGTGACTTCCTCCTAAGTTGGGCTAAAGAGAGCAGCCCCAAATCCAACTCTTGGGCCCCTTTTAATGAGTAAAATCTTGAGTAGTTTTACAGAAGGGAAACAATGGGACAATAAGGAAATATAAAAAAAAATCTTCATTGCCTCCACTTATGTCCAGGATGTTCATGTAGATCTCATCCATTTCTCCATCACTGGGTGATCCCCGTGTCTTTCTTGGGGTCCTGTTTTCCAGGTAGCCTCCCTGATGATATGAGTAGCAGTCCAGTCATCCTTGTTCCACATCTAGTATCCTCCTATGAGTGAGTACATACCATATTTGTCTTTCTGAGTCTGGGTGACCTCACTCAGGATAATTTTTTCTAGATCCATCCATTTGCCTGCAAACCTCATGATATCATTGTTTTTCTCTGCTGAGTAGTATTCCATTGTATATATGTACCACATTTTATTTACCCATTCTTCAGTTGAAGGGCATCTAGGTTGTGGGGGTAATGAAGGGTGAGGGTCGAGGGAAAGAGAGCTTGGGGGAGCAGGAGATCCCAGCTGGATCAAGAACAGAGAGGGAGAACAAGGAATAAGAGACCATGGTAAATGAAGACCACATGAGAAAAGGAAGAAACAAAGTGCTAGAGAGGCCCACAGAAATCCACAAAGATACCCCCACAATAGACTGCTGGCAATGGTCGAGAGACAGCCTGGACTGACCTACTCTGGTGATGGGATGGCCAAACACCCTAATTGTCATGCTAGAAACCCCATCCAACGACTGAGGGATCTGGATGCAGAGATCCACGGCTAGGCCCCAGGTGGAGCTCTGGGAGTCTAATTAGCGAGAAAGAGGAGGGTTTATATAAGCGAGAATTGTGGAAACCAAGGTTGTTGGATAAAGCACAGAGACAAATAGCCAAACAAATGGAAACACATGAACTATGAACCAATGGCTGAGGAGCCCCCAACTGGATCAGGCCCTCTGAATGGTGAGACAGTTGATTGGCTTGATCTGTTTGGGAGGCATCCAGGCAGTGGGACTGGGTCCTGTGCTCATTGCATGAGTTGGCTGTTTGAAACCTGGGGCTTATGTAGGGTTGCTAGGCTCTGCCTGGGAGGAGGGGACTGGACCTGCCTGGACTGAGTCTACCAGGTTGATCTCAGTCCTTGGCCCGGCCGAGGCTTTGCCCTGGAGGAGGTGGGAATGGGAGGTGGGCTGGGGGGAAGGGGAGGGCGGCGGGAGGGGGGAGAACAAGGGAATCCGTGGCTGATATGTAGAACTGAATTGTATTGTAAATTAAAAAAAATCTTAAGAAAACATGACGTGGTCACCCTCCATGTGGTTCAGGGAGGATCAGGGAGGGTTAAGGTATTCTAAAAAACAAATCAAGGTCATGGGTTGGAGAATGTCAAGTTTCAGGAAACAGAGAACATCTCAACTCTCACTGTAAATAGAAACTTATTTTCTAAAAATACAGTGTAATGGCTCCTGCCTTCACAATAGAGTCAGGCAGGTTCCTCAGTCTGGAGTTGAACTCAAGTAATCAGGATTGGCAGCAAGAGCCTATATGCACTGAGCCATATCATCAGCCCTGCATTGTTTATTTTGAGATTGAAAGTATGACATTCATGGTTGCTAATCCAAGTTGCATGTAAGATGCCTTATTAAATAAGTTCTGGGGGCTAGGGCTTTGTACCTTGCCAATATTGCATTACTGAGTCCCAGAAATCCAGAAATCCAGGAAAATTTCCTGGGTTGAGTCATTTTTGTTGCTCTGAGATTCATTTTTTTCCTTTCTGAGTATATGTACAACTTACTATAAAGTTGTGGCAAATTACAGAAAACAACTTCTCTATTAAAAGTCCTTGGGGCTAATGACAGAAACTTTTGAATTTTTGCACTGTCTGAGTGAGACTAAGTCAAGAGATCAGTCATCAAGAGAACCATACTTATTCTTTGAATTTTATGTTTTCAGTTATGAGTCAAAAGTGGAACTTCACACTGGTTCTATAGAGCCATGGCATTGTTAACCTGTGGTCCCCTGCTTCTTTTCCTATATGACTAATGGGCTCTCAGCAAAGTACACATTCAAGGTTCTGCAGACTTGACACATAGACTGCAAAAAAGAGTGGCTTTTTATTTGTTAAAGAAGTAAATCAGAGAAAACATTTCATTTTAAAATTTTGTTTGGGACTAGTGATAGAACCCAGGGCCTTGTCCATGCTAAGCACAAATTCCATCACTGAACAACACCACTAGCTTTTGTTATATTGAGATAAAGTCTTACAGTTTTGCTTTGCTGCAGGGGCTAGCCTCAAAGCCTAGTTTCAAGTAATCCTCCCACCTCAGCCTCCTGTAGCTGGGGCTACATGTACTGTATATGTATATGGTTTATGTGAAATATTTCTCAGGTAAATGTTTGCCAGAATGATCAGTTTTTCTATGAAAATTTTCAGTTTTTTTTTAAGAAAACATTTTTTAAAACACCCAATTAGGACTACAAACTACATTACATGCATGGTCTTTGAGGTCAGCATCAATTTCCCCCTGAAAATAAAGTCAGTATGTTTGAAAACTTGAGTACCATCTCCTCTGACATCGACAATTTTCTGTGAAATGTTTACATTAACCTGTGGTAATTGATTCTTAAGTCTGATAAAAATTTAGACAATCCTCTTTTCTGATGGTTGACTCCATTTTGCTATTGTTCTTAAAGCATATGCTTTGCTTTCTTACTGTGGACTCCAATTCCCACAGAATGAGTGAAAATCATGGGACATGAGGACTTTCCATCTAATTCCTTTTCTGTTCTATTGATATCACAACATGTTGAGGAAATAGCAGTATTCAGCCTGTTCTCCTGGATTTAATTTGTAGCTACTGCATATTTCTGTCTTTTCTTTTTCAAACTTCAAAGAAGCAAAATGTAAAGCCTTTAATGCCTGTCTTTTACTCTTCTTTTGTCCCAAGTATGTACTAGAGACTCAATTTCCCTTATGCCCTATTGTCAAAAGATTAAAATATTGTCTTGTTCATAGTTTTGAATTGACAGAAGTTTTACAAACCTCCTTGAGGGCTCAATATAGGTTTCCTTTTTAGCAAACAACCTGTTGTATGTGATGAAAACAGACACAATGTATGTGTAAATCTCCAGGCAGAAACAAAAAAAATACAGACCCCAATAACTCAGGAAACCCCACCCGGTTCTTACTGTCTGCATTCCACTTTCTCATCTCTACATCTCTTGGTACCTAGTGTCATGAAGTTAAGAGTGAAGAAGACCTGAGCTCCTGATTTGATCACATAGTGGGTTTTCTTTGTGAGTGTGCTGATTCTGAAGATACAGAAGTTAGAGATCAGATAAAGCTCACCAGAGGGTTGCAAGTTGGCTGGGATAATGTTGTGGGGTGTGTATGCTGGTGGAGCATTTCCTGGGTGCTCTTTGAAACCTTGGGAGGCAGATCTTCCCAGCAAGAGCTAACTGCTCCTGCCTTCCCACTGAGCAAACAGATTTGCTACTTGACATGTTTTGCCAACTCCACCTATCAATTGACTTAGCCAACATTGACATATGAAAGCAAAAACCTTGCTCTGACTGAAGTTATAATTCCACCTGACATTATCTAGCCCTTGAGTTTTGTGTACAGATCAACACTTGTGTGTATGCTGGTGGAGCATTTCCTTGGTGCTCTTTGAAACCTTGGGAAGCAGCTCTTCCCAGCAAGAAGTCCTTCTCCTGCTGTCCCACTGAACAAACAGATTAGCTATTTAACACACACACTGTCTGTTTACTTCATTCATGGTACTCTTGATACGTGTGTGTGTGTGTGTGTGTGTGTGTGTGTGTGTGTGTGTGTGTGTGTTTCTCTTTCACTTCACCCACTCTCACAGAGCAGTTTCTTAAAGAGGTGTGTTTTCTCATGGACCAGAAGTTCATTTTCTAAGTTGAATCTTGTTAGCATGGATTATAAATGCTTGTTTTCAACAAGTACCTCTTTTCAGAACTTTGCTACAGGGTAGAAATATATTTCTCATTAAGGAAGCCAATATGGCAAGAGGAAGCAGAAGCTGATCTTTGGGTCTGTGTCTGACATAATATGCTAGACTATCAAATAGAGATATAGGTCAACAAAAGCTATTGTTTGATTTACTGCTACAAAGGATTCATTGAGGTTTCAATTTTGTAACTAACTGTCCCTTGCTATTCTTGCCTTGCTCTGTCAACCTTTAGCAGAGGCAAACGAGTGATCCAAATGGTTCTAGCATGTCTTACTTTACTGAATTATTTTTATTTTTACTTTGTTGAGACAAGGTCTCATGTAGTCCAGACTGGCCTCACACTCACTACAAAGCTAAGGTTGTTCATAAACTTCTGATATTCCCACCTCTCCTTTCCATGTGCTGGGATTACAGGTGTGTACCACCATATCCAGCCTGAACTATTTATTTTAAAAAAGGTAAACCACATTAGTACATTTATTTAGGGTGCATGTATAGAAGGAAAACACTGATGCAGAGAAAAAGCCTGAAAACAGGAGTAGCAGCAACAAAAAACCTAACACGTGAAGTTTTTCTATGGACAACCACTTTTGCCTTCATCCATGTTATCTTGTGTCTAACACTGACCAGTGTATTGTAAGGAATGTGAAAAGACAGGACCAGTGACCTCAAGATGCTTCTACTCCTGTCATAGGATGGAAACATCACACTCACTAAAATGTGGAGAAAGCCTTCTATCTTCAGAGCACAGTATTTTTTCCTGGGAAATGAAATCAATTCATAAGGCTATCATACAGGGAGGGGGAAGTAGAATATTGTTAGGAATGGCTAGAAATTTGGCATGATTCAAGTACTGGTAAGGATTTGTATGCCAAGTTAAAGAGGTCTCATTTGAGCCAGGGCTCATGATGTATCCCTGGCTGGCCTGGAATTTGCTATGTATATCAGGCTGGCTTCAAAATGACTGAGACCACTTGCCTCTGCCTTTTGAGTACTGTGATTAAAGGCATTCTCCATCACACCCGGAACAGTTTTAATTTTAATTTTGTACATAATAAGAAATTATCAAATTGAAGGATACTGAATAAGAAAAGTCTAATAATTATATTTGCCTTTTATAAAGGTAACTGTGGCTGTGTTTTGGAATTGAAACATGTAAAAGAATTCATCTGCCAAGTGTGATGGCAATGCCTATAATCCTGGAAGCAGAAGCAGTCAATCTCTATGAATTCTAGGCCACTCTGGTCTACATAGCAAGTTCCAGACTAGCCAGGGGTACATGGTGAGACCTTGGCTCAAAAACAAGTCTTCATTTAGAGACTGACAGGATAGCTCAGTGGTAGAACATTTGCTTACCATGCATGAGACCTCTAGGTTCAATCCCCAGCACTAAAAATGGTCTTTATTTGTGAAGTTGCATGAGTTTAGCAGACAAGCACATTAAAATCCTGAACATTTCAAAATAGAATTCTACTATCTACCTCACTGGATGGTTGTGTACAGAGATGTGCTCCCTTTTACTGATAAATGTATCATCAGTGTAATTAAGTACCAAAGCAGGCCACACAGTTGTGAAGGTCATTATTTAAAATCACAGGACCTACCAGGTATGAAAAATAATTGGTGGCAGCAGATTATTTTGAACCAGTCTCTACTGAATGCTGGTATGGACCACTGGCAGCTCTAGAGAAGAGGTCAATAGCCATCTGCATTTCAATGTGTATTTCTGGTATCTATGGCCAATATCCAAGCCTTCCTCCCACTGTCTTGTGAGACTGGAGAGTAAACTGGAACCCCAAGGACACAATTACAAAATAACTTGAGAGTCAAAACAAAAGAAAACCACTTTCCCTGCTCCTTCCTTCTGTCAACAGGGTGGAGTAGGTGGGATGGGGAGGTGGGGGAGTGGTTATTCCCTTTACCCTCTTAGATTCAATATACATTTGTGAATTAAACTGCAAAGGATGAATTGAGAGAAAGAAACAATTTTATTTAATATTTTCATGTGGCTGGCAAGTCACAGAAAGTAATGAGAACTTAAAGAGGTGGATATAATGAAGGCTTACACCTCATTTTAAAGAAGGGAGATATATTTTGAGAAAGTTACTGGTGAATATGCTGAGGGAACTAACAGAAGGCAAGAACTGTTTGCGTTAGTTCTGTTTATGCAGACCCATCTCACTGACTGCCCATCTTCAGTGATCAGAACTGTTCTTCCATGCCCATTATGGGGTATCTTCCTTATGGGAAATTTTTGGCCTAGTTTTAGACAGATAAATCTTAGCAAAATCTTTGCCTACATCTGTTGATTCTCAATTGTTCTTAGCTCAAAATAATCTTTATGCTAACATGCATATTTAGGGTTCACTTATTCTCATCCCATCCACTCTTATTTTATTGTAGTTTTTTTTTGAGAAGTGTGTGGGTGTGGGGTGAGCTATTGGGCAGGTATCCACTCTAAAATATCCAACACAAGCTGGTTTATATTCCATGGATGAAGACTCTACCTCAGGTTCCATTTAGAGGACATCCTTTCAAAGTCTACACTTCTTGTATCCCAGTTAGCTCCTTCAACTGTAGCCGGAAAATTTCTCTGGTCCTGGTCAGTCCCTCTCAGCCCCACAGTCCCTCAGCCACTTATAAAATAATTATGCAGAAGCAAACTGTAGGGCCTATGGCAGGCCTCTTGCTAGCTAGATCTTGTATCTTAAATTAACCCATTTCTATTCATCTATGTTTTGCCACATGTTCCGTGGCTTTACTAGTTTGCTGGCATGTTGCTCCTTTGTTGGCAGGCTGGCATCTTTCCTGCCTCTCCTTTCTTCTTCCTGTCTCTCTCTTGGATTTCCTGCTTGGCTATAACCTGACTCACCATAGGCCAGAGCAGCTTCTTTATTAACCAATCATAGCAACACATATTCACAGCATACAGAAAAACATCCCACAGCACTTCCCCTTTTCTAGCTAATCAAAAAGGAAGGTTTTAACTTTAGCATAGTAAAATTATATATAATAGAACAGTTATCAAGCAGGAATTATACTTATAAAATCTAGTCTATTTGTATTTGGCAAAATTAAAGAAAATATTCTATCTATCATGTATCAACCTCTTTTAAATAAAAATAAACATTTATAAACAATATTTTGGTAATTTGGATGTAGCTTCTCCTACTACTTCCTGCTGCTTGGGGGCACTGGTAATCTTATGGGGATCCTGAGAAAGTTAAGAATTATAGTTACATCTTGGCTGTAGCAGTCTGTGAGAATGGATCATCTCAGCCAGTTGCTTTGAAGCTGATTTTGGATGTTGGATCATCTGGTTCATGGTGTCATTAGAGACCTTTCAGGGGGTCTTGGCTAATTTATACCATTAACAAATACTTTTCATTTAATCAGATATAACTTGCCAAAAGGGAACCTCCACAAAGTTAGAGTTGGGGAAGGGCTTTTGGTTTTGTCTTTCAGGAGAATGAAGGCTAAGGAATCTGAAAAACACTGGACAAATGAGACATCTGAAGAAAAAGGACAAATCATCCAGAAAAATATGTCCCAAGAAAAAGAGTAAATTTGCCTATTGGTATATCACAAATCTAACAGGAAAAAATTTCATCAGTCTTCCTAAATGTTTGTTTCTGTTGTTATCTACAGACACATAATGCAAATGGCCTTTATGTAGTCCCAGTTCAATTAAAAATTAAAACTGGCTTTGGAATTGGAGAATGGCTCTCTCCTTTTCTAAACTCAAGCATGCTTGTTAAATGAAAACCCAAAATCTTTATATCATCTCAGAAGAGCTGATATGGGAAAGAAGAAAATGAAAATTAAAGGACTATTTGATTGCCACTAATCTCATAACTCCTTGGTTTTATTTTGACTCTTTAAAACAGTTCTTAAGGTATAAATTTTATTTCAAAATTTGTAAGACATTATATATATATATATATATATATTTTATATATATATATATATAAAACTTTTGTCATAATATTAATGCTCACATAGAGTATTAACTGATCCTAGAAAAAAGGCTTCATCTAGCTTCCTGTACATGATTTCAGGTTTGAGTCTCTATCAGTTTTCTGCAGGGAACCATGACCACACTTAACAGCAACATTGAAGTCTCCAAAAAGATGATGGGGCCCCACAACGATGATTCTATCAGGACAATCATAACACCACCAAGCCAACAAACACCACACAAAGATCAACTTTTGACTACAAACTGCTCAGGACAATTTCAAGATGGCTATCTGAGATGATCCAGCCTCATAGACTAATCGAGCAAGGACTTGAGACAAGCCTTTGCACTGTTGCATTATGCAGAGACTGGACAACAAATGATACAGGTAACTTCCAGAACCTGACAATTAAGGCCAAAATTTTCTTTTCAGGATCCCCTAAAGATGCCTTCACCCCTAGACAGAAGGAAGTAATTTTAAGAAAATGATGCCCACATTCCCATGAGGTGGGGTGGGTGGTTTTTGGTCATTCAATGGGTTATAGATAATTGTCATTGTAAAAAGGACATAAATATAACATAAAAGGTTGATTATTGAATCTACCCTGAAAAGAAAAAAAAGATGATATAGATATAAGATAAAGAGTAGATCATTGAATCTACTCTGAAAAAAAGAGGATATATATATATATATATATATATATATATATATGATAAAAGGTAGATTATTGAATCTACTCTGAAAAGAAAAAACAGAGTATATAGATATAAGATAAAAAGGTAGATTATTGAATCTACTTTTAGAAAGCAACTACTAGTTTTAAATATTTTATATTGGATTAGACTTTTGTATAATATATACAAATTATGTATATTGATATAAATTTGAGATTGATTTTGTTAGAAAATACTGTACATATATTTCTAATCTTGTTCAAGGTATTATACCTATAGAGCTCACTTAACAATGTAATGCAAATTTCTAGTCCTTAAAAGTTATTATTACCAACTAATTAGGATATAAAGAAATACAAGTTAGTAGTTAGTCATTATAATCAAACTAGTATTAGTTTAGGTATGTTTTCAAGATCAAACAGAGATATATTTTAGATAGAAAATGTCATCTTCAAACACTTCAGAGATCTACAGAATATGGCATTTAAGATGTTTTAATAACATATATTTTTTTATGGCTATGAGACATGTCTGCTCCCGGAAGCACCAATCTACTTCAAAGAAGATGATAAGCATTGAGGAAACTCCTTATGGGATTACTTTTTTGTGACAAAAGTTAGCCACTGGGAAAGAAAATGCCCTTGCCTTGATTACTGACAGTATGCTGTCCAAAATGGACAAGCAGGACACAAAAGAAAGGACTGCTGATCCTTGCCAAGACAAGGTAGGAATGTTCTTTAGAAAATCCTGCTTCACAGATGAGTCTGTCAAATAGGCTAGGCCTGTAGACTGAAGATGATTCCCCAATGTTGCAGAAGAACCTTGGGTGACTGTCCAGGTGGCCAGCTGTTTCTGTCATACCACACTTTTTTTTAGAAGTTCCTTGTTTGCACTTTCTGTTTAACTAGGTGATGTTATTTACTTCTTGGGTCTCTGAGAGAGTTGAAGATTGGATAGTTACAGTTTTCCTTGTTAACAAATTCAGAAAAGAAACTCACTAAAGAAGTGTAAAGTATATAAGTTTGAAAGACATCAAAAGATAGTTTTCAGATGGTAATACAAGTTAGGATAGAAAGTTAATTAGGTACATTTTGGACTCACCAAAATAGGATAGAAAATGGAATATTTTTGCTGAATTTGTCAAATTCAAATGGACTAGACGTTGTTAATGTAGTTCTTGCCTGTATCTATTGTATATAGTTATTGTACTTACTGTACATAGTTTTTCTTATATTAGTTATAAATTTATTATTTTAGACAAAAAAGGGGAAATGTGGTGATATATTGTATGCCCCAATATATTGTGTACCCTAATAAACTTATCTGGGGATCAGAGGACAGAGCCAGCCACTAGATTAGACATAGAGGCCAGACAGTGGTGGCACACACCTTTGATCCTATCACTTGGGAGGCAGAGATCCATCTGGATCTCTTTGAGTTCAAAGCCACACTGGGAACAGATTCAGGCAGTTGTGACACATGCCTTTAATCCCAGTACTCATACCTTTGCTTGGAAAGCACACACACCTTTAATCACAGAAAGTGACATGGCTGGGTGGAGAACAGTATATAAGGTGTGAAGAAACAGGAACTAAGCAGCAGTTTAGCTGAGATCCACTCAGGTGAGGACTCAGAGGCTTTCAGTCTGAGGAAACAAGATCAGCTGAGGAGTTAGTGAGGTGAGATGGGCTGTTTCTCTGATCTTTCTTTCAGCGTTTACCCCAATATCTGGCTCCAGTTATTATTTTTTTTATTAATAAGACCTTTTAAGATTCATGTTACATTCAACTACAGGCTATTCACTTAAGCTAAGTTGGTTGTTTGCCAAGCAGTAATGCACATGAAAGTGTTTATTATTTGTAAAGTGCTAAGAAGATAGATATATAATTTCTGATGTCATGTCATTGAAATCAACCTTTCAAAAATGATTACTTCGGTATTTCCTGTAAAGACAACACTACCCTTGGCCCCCTGCTCACCCTCATGTTAGGGTATGACAGAAAAGGTAGAGCAAAGGATGGTTGTGGTTCCTGCTACCCAAAGAGTCCCAGTTGGCCTGCAGCCTAAATTAGCAACTCTCATTTGTTTTTATTTTTTTACTGCTTGCCTTGGTCTGCATTGCAGTCAGCATGCACACACTCTCAGGAGCAAACTCAATCAATAAAGCATAATTGGACTACATCATTGCTATAGTGATAACCTTGAGTCTGTTCTAATCTGTGAAACAGTATTTTACTCAGACACTTTTGTTCTTTATTATTATAGCCAGTCCCCTATGATTCACTTCATAATCATAAATGACCCTGACAACATCTATGATGGTGACTAACTCTTCCTGGCTGCAGCTGGTGGTTATTTCCTTTGCATTTAGTCTATTTCTGAGAAGCCTCCAGATTCGTTGTGTTCAACAGATATCTATTTATTTCTACAGACATTGAACACCTACTCTGCTCAGGTCCTCAGGTGGGCTCAAGGGATAAAGTTATACAATAGCTTCTGCCTTCCAGTTATTGACTGTTTAGTGGCAAGCTGCTTCTACAATACTTTCCCCAACTCCCTTTTCCTATGGGTTCCCATGGGTCTCAGATTTCTGCTTTGTCACTGAGATCCTTACAAACCTGTAAGAGACCTCACAGATGTGTTCATGATTCCTCTTTGTTCTCATAGCACTCTTCATTCGCATTTATGGAGGCATGTTGTTCTCAGCTTGGTTTCTATGCCAGGTGCTATGAGCTTACTCCTGATTAATCTTTACACCCCTGTGAAGTAGGTTCAGAGGAGGAGGAGAGGAGGAGGAGAAGACTGAAGCTAAACAAGTCAAGTAGCTTGGCTAAGTTCACTTAAGCAGTAGCAGAACCCCTCTGGCCTGATCTAGTCTGACTCCAGAATCTTTGTACTATTCTAAAAATTAAACCCTTGAGCTATAGCTGTCAACAGGTGGGTAACATGTAAGCAAATATGTGTCTTTCTGTGCATATTTGAAGACAACCACTTCTGTTTCCAAGGCCTCATGATTAATTAACAATGGGCCTTTAAAAATATTTCCCCCTTCTCAAGGTGTACCAAGTTATGAGCCTGACTAGTGAGCATATTTCCCATGAGGCCCATCCATCTGTTGATTACATAGGGACCTATGCCAGAGCCCACACAGTGAATATTGAGCATGGGCCAGAGCACTAGAAGCTCAGCAAAAGCTTTTATGGAGAAAGAGCCTCTTCATCTGTATGAACAGGTTTTATTTGCATTGTTTCTGTTTTGGGAACCAAATGCTGCCTGCTCTACCAAGTAAGGTGAAATCAATGAGGGATATTTCATGGATGGGGACATCAGTGTTAAATGTGTGGTTAATATGTAACACCTGCCACCTGTGACCCTATATGGTGTCTTGAATCCTGTAAATACAAATGGATTTTCAATCCACATTGCATTTAAAATTGCCCAGATCTGGAAGGAATTGGTGGTTTCCATGGTAGCCAGCCTACATAGCATAAAATGGTCAATGCATTTTCTTTTCATGGGTTTCAATGAATAACTTGTGAGGAACTTCTACAGACCCTGAATATGCTAAGATACATGGGCTAGGAACTAAGTACAGAATCTGTCTTGATTCTGAAAAACTAAAGTTAAGCGCTGACCTAGTTATTCAGAGGATCTGGAAGATACCTGGACCATTACACATTTCTGGTATAATGAAGGTTATGGAATAACCAGAACTGGCAACTCCCCCCATCCCACTGAGGAATACAAACCTGCTATGTATTCAAGAGTACTAATAAATATTCAAAAAGGCCCAGTGTTGGAAGAAGCAATGCTTAGTTGTGTATTTAAAATCCTACTTGCCAGTCATGGTGACACATACCTACAATCCCAGTACTTGGAAGGTGAAGGCAGAAAGAATAAGAATTCATGGTCATCTTCACTTACATAGCAAGTTCCCGGCCAGCCTAGACTATATGCAAACTTTTTTCAAAAAATAAGCAAAAACCCCAAGCAAATGAAAATTTAAAAGCCTGCTCTTCAAGAAAAATGTCTCGTGTTTTTTGTTCTTCCTTTATTGCCTTATAGGAAGAGGATATTTTATCTTTTATTATTACTCAATACTAATTGTATAAAACCTTGAATTTCATGTGACATTTTTATTCATTCATGTTTTATACTCCAATTTTGTGTGGCTCCCACTGCCCTCTTTCACTTCCCTATCCATTCCCCTTTCCCCTTCTCTTTTAATCACTCCCATCCTGTAAGTGGATATTTTAGTTTACTACTTTAATTCCTTTGTTTATCTTTCTTTTGTTTCGTGTCAGTTTTTGATAAAAGATCTCACTATTATCCCTGATTGGACTTGAACCTGTTATGTAGACCAGGCTGATATTGGACTCATGGAGAGCTCCCTGCCTCTGTTTCTCAAATGCTGAAATTAAAGACATGCACCACCATGTCTGGCTTTCTTTATATTCTTTTCTCTTTAGCTACATTGAGTTTTCAAAAGAAATAAATGTAGCACAATGTAGCAATAAGATTTATTTTTATTAGTTTTAAATTATGTATATGTGTTTGTGTGTGAGTATGTGTACTTGTATATGGGTGCCTGTGGAGACCAGAGGCCATTGGCTCTCTCTGGAGCTGGGGTTACAGGAGGTTGTGATCTGCCTGTCAAGGTTCTAGGAACCAAAATCAGGTCATCTTAAGAGCAATGTATGTTCTTAACTGCTGAACTATCTTTCTGGCCCCTCAATATATATCTTAATGTATTAGAATGCATGTCAGAAATAGTCACTTAATTTCAGTAAATATATTACTTTTATTTTTATTTTTATACTTCTCCCTCTATTGTACAATTAGGTAGCACAAATTTAACATCATCTAAAGAAACAGATAGCCCTTGTCTCTGCCTTTTAAATCGTTGTCTTAATCCTCGGAATAGCATATTTGAGAGAACTTTTTCATTGTTGTTAGGGTGAAGACTGGTACAACTAGAAAGTATAATGGCATGGTTTAGGTGGGAGTTTTGGGTCATGTAGTATTGGCTTGAGCTGCAAAAGCACTATAAGATGAAATTAGCTAGATGGATGATCAACAGAGCCTATGGGAGGGATCCCAACAAGGACATTGGCCACTGAAGCTCGGGTGATTTTCCCTGGTTGGTGGTACTTTGTGAGTATTATCATAAGTCTGGGGAAGATCACTCTGTCGATGACTCTAAAGGCAAAAACAATAGAAGTTTGTATTTGAAATCTTCCAGGAGCATTACTTTTCTTGGTGGATTTCAGTCTGTACAGTCCTTTATAATAAATGTAACTATAACAACTTTGGTGAGTTCCTTCCTTATTAAATTTTTTCTTGTATTTTATGTGCATTGGTGTTTTTGCTTGCATGTATGTCTGTATGAAAGTGTCAGAACTCCTGGAGTTGCAATTACAGACAGTGGTGAGCTGCCATGTGGGTGCTGGAAATTGAACTCAGGTTCTCTGAAGAGCTGAGTCATCTCTCCAGCCCCACTTGTTAATTCTTTAATTAAAAAATTATTTTAAGTTCATGGGTGTCTTAGTCAATGTTCTTTCACTGTAAAGAGAAACCATGACCATAGCAACTCTTATGAAGCAAACATTTAATTGGGGTGGCTTATAGTTTCAGAGGTTTAGTCCATTATCAGCATGGCAGGAAGCATGGCAGCATGCAGGCAGATATGGTGCTGGAGAAGTGGCTGAGAGCTCTTCATCTGAATTAGCAGGCAGCAGGAAGAAAGAACTGCTGGGCCTGGCTTGGGCTTTTGAAATCTCCAACAAGTCACACCTCCTAATCCTTTCAAATAGTGCCACTTGCTAAGCATTCAAATATACAAGCCTATGGGGCCATTTTTATTCAAACCACCAAATTCCACTCCCTGGTCCACATAGGCTTGTAGCTATATCATATTGCAAACATTCATTATGTCCAATTTCAAAAGTCCCCATAGTCTATAACACCTCAACACTGTTTAAAAGTCCAAAATTCAAAGTCTCTTCTCAGAATCATGGCAATCTCTTAACTGTAACCTCCTGGGGAAAAAATTAAAAAGCAGATCAAATACTTCCAATATACAATGTCACAGAATATACATTGCCATTCAAAAATGGAGGAAAGGGAACATAGTGAGTGTTATGAATTATTGTGTGTGGGGACCCCCAAGGGTATCCCACACATGCAGGGAAACATGCCAGGCAGATGCAGCAGTGGGCTGGGCAGATGCATGCAATTCAGGCATGGTGGCAGCAGTGGCCAATAATTCACAACCCAGATACTGCATTAAAGTAGAGAGTTTATTGTAGTAGAGAGATGAAGAGAAAGATAGGAAAGAGAGAGACAGAATAAAAGAGAGGAGAAGAAGAAGAAGAAGAAGAAGAAGAAGAAGAAGAAGAAGAAGAAGAGAGGGGGTGTGCATACCTCATGGGAGGAAAAGCAGAAGAGAGAGAAAAGAAGGGGAGGAATTTTTCCTTAGAATGAAGCTTTTATGTCAGGATGTAGGGTGGCATCAAGGGGTGGGATTTCAAGGGGGCGGATCAGAATATTAGCATTCCTCCATTTTGATTAGTATAAAAAGAGGTGAGTTATGGGAGCAAGTGAGGAAACAAGGGCACTGAATTCTCAAGGCTACTTCAAGCTGACAAGGGGTGAAGTGGGTAGGGGGAACTGGGAGTCACGCATGGCAGAAGATCTCAGGAACGTTCCTTGAGGGAGCTGAGGAGGTAGGTTTCAGGAGTGGTGTTCCAGGAGCTTGGGGGAAAATGGCACTCCAAATCAGGAGTATAGAAGCCATGGCATTTGCTGTTTCTCTGGAGGTCAGGTGTGAACAATGAATCTGCAAAATATGCTCGAAAAATTGGTGGGGTCAGAAATGGGCTCTGGAGATTGTTAGTTTTCATCAGACCAGATTTATTTCTTTGAGAAAATCAACAAGATAGATAAGCCCTTATTCAAATTTAAAAAAAAAAAAGCAGAGAGAGAGCATCCAAATTAACAAAATCAGAAATGAAAAGGAGGACATAACAACAGACCATGAGGAAGTCCAGAGAATCATCAGGACATAATTCAAAAACCTGTACTCCACAAAATTGGAAAAATCTGAAAGAAATGGACGATTTTCTAGATAGGTACCCCATACCAGAGTTAAATCAAGACCAGATAAACTATTTAAATAGACCAATAACCCCTAAGGAAATTGAAAGAGTCATTAAAAGTCTCCCAACCAAAAAAAAAGCCCAGGACCAGGTGGTTTCAGCACAGAATTCTACCAGATTTTCAAAGAAGAGCTAATACCAATACTCTTCAAATTGTTCCACACAATAGAAACAGAAGGAACATTACCAAATTCTTTTTATGAGGCTACAATTACCCTGATACCCAAACCACACAAAGATGCAACAAAGAAAGAGAATTACAGACCAGTCTCCCTCATGAACATTGGTGCAAAAATACTCAATAAAATACTGGCTAACCGAATCCAGGAACACATCAAAACAATTATCCACCATGACCAAATAGGCTTCATCCCAGGGATGCAAGGATTGTTCAACATACGAAAATCTGTCAATGTCATACACCATATAAACAAACTGAAAGAAAAAAAAAACACATGATCATCTCATTAGATGCTGAAAAAGCCTTTGACAAAATCCAACACCCCTTCATGATAAAGGTTCTAGAGAGATCAGGAATACAGGAACATACCTAAACATAACGAAGGCAATTTACAGCAAGCTGACAGCCAACATCAAATTAAATGGAGAGAAACTCAAAGTGAGTCCACTAAAATCAGCAACAAGACAAAGCTGTCAACTCTCCCCATATTTATTTAATATAGTACTTGCAGTTCTAGTAGAGCAATAAGACAACATAAGGAGATCAAGGGGATACAAATTGGAAAGGAAGAAGTCAAACTTTCATTATTTGCAGACAATATGGGGGATGTGGGGATACGGGGTGGCTTGGGAAAGAGGGCTGGGGAGTGGAAGGAGGGAGGAGGGGGGAGGGGGATCTGTGGATAATATGTGGAGTGAGTAGAAAATTTCTTAATAAAGAAAAATGAAAGAAAAAAATTTAAAAAATACAAAAAAAAGCAAAGATCATTCCAGAAGGTGTCCTATCCTAAGGAACCTAAATCTAATACTTAGCATGTTCTAGCTAAGATATAAGAAGATTGTAACTATAACTGTTAGTCTTCAATCCCATCAAAGGCCTAAGAAGGAATATAATAATACCCGAGAAATGGGAGAAGGATGCAAGCAGCTTTTGTGAGTCTTGCAAGAGTAGACAGAGACTGCTGACAGCCTGTACAGTCACCTAAAGTTTCTCAGCATCACTAGTGCATTCAAATTGGCTGCAGGCCTAGAGTGTCTGTCAGACCATTTTACTGTCAGCAGTTGAGGCAAGGGCAGTTCTTTTCCCAGTAGGCCATTTTGTACCAAGGTGAAGAGAAACTTCCAAACAGAAATGTCTCATAAGCCCAACATTCTCTTGGGATCAGATCGGTGCTGCCAGGAGCAATCATGTCTCATGTCAACAGAATTCCATGTTATCACCTTGGCTAGCTCAGTCGGTAGAGCATGAGACTCTTAATCTCAGGGTCATGGGTTTGTGCCCCATATTGGGTGCCAGATGTTGGTGGATTTATTAAGGCAACTTCATGTAGTTAAAAAGAAGGTTTATTTTGGGGGTAACTTACAGCTAGTAAAGGGGTTGGTTACAGGATTCAGGAGAGATGAGGTGCAGTCCAGGTGGGTTTCCTGGAGAACTCCACTTGGTCTACCATCTAGGTCCAGGATCACCAGGAACAAAGAGGACCTGCACATCTGGATCTCTGGTCTTAAGGGCTCCCGTCTCAACCCCACCTCAGGGGCAGGTCATAGGTAGGTGTCACAGTTACTGGAAGCCTCGCTTGGGGTAGTACTTCCAGGTCAAAGCTGGAACAGCTACCCACTATGGGGTGGTAAACGTGGCTCCCACCTGGTACCTCTGCCATGAAGCTAGGCTCTCAGGGAACTGAGTGGAGGTGGAGCCAGCTGCCAGTACACCATGAGAGATAGATAGAAGGTTACAGATACACAGTAAGGCAGGTTCAGATGGAAAAAAAAATTTCTAAACAGGTTACAATGTATTTAATAATGTGCATAGGCTTAAGAAAAAAAGAGAAAAAGCATATAGACAGTCATAAAATATTTTAAAAATAATAAAATAAAGTCTTTAAAGAGGAAAGTAAAGTAGTAATAATAATAAAGAAAGAATAAATGATATAGAGATGGGATATACACAGGGAGTTTGGATCCTGTATAGTGTTCTACTGACTTTAAATTTTTTGATTGCTAGTGAGCAAACAATAGCTGCTAAGAGACATTGGATTATAAAAACTACTAAATTAAACAAACTTATATATTTTAAAAATGATTTAACTTCAAAATGGAAGTCAAATATATGTTAAATCAGGGAAGAAGTTATGCTTTTGTTTCTACAGAAAATAAAAGGCTATGATTCATTCAAGGTTAAAGAGGATCAGGTTTGATTGGAAGAGACCCCCTGAAAATCCTGGCTACAGACATAAGGAAATAAACCAAGAAAAACTACAAGACACATGACATATATTTTATCTGTTCAAATATAAAACAAAAAATCATCTTTGGCTGACTTGTGTACAATGCACAATCCATAGTTGTATTAATGAAGATATATATGTTACCTTTGAAAGTTTGTGTGTTTTCAAAGCAAGGGGGCCAGACATCAATGAAAATAGGTGACTCAGGTGATCCAGTCTCTCAAAGTGCCTCTGTTGCACTTTCCTCAGAGTTCTGTATCTAGAACAGCTTCAAAGCTGCTGGCTGAGATGATCCAACTTCACATACTATTCTAGTCAGGACTTGACCATTACCTTAATTTTCTCATGGTCCCCCAAAGATGTCAGCACCCCAGACAACAGGAAGCAATCTAGAGAACATGATGTGCACATTCCCAAGAGGTGGGGTGGATGAGTTTTGTTCATTCAATGGGTTATAGATGTTTGTCATCATTCAGACGGGTTGATTATTGGTCATGTTCAGGAAAAGTTGTTATTGGTCATGTTCAGGAAAAATCTAAACAAATGAGTTAGATTCAAAGATCTCTTTCTGAAGGAAAAGAGTGGTGTGTAATATAAAAATTATGAGATAAAAGGGTAGATTGTTGAGTTTACTTTTGGATAACTGCTAGTCTCAAATATTTTACATTGGTATGGATTTTGGTGTATTGATACAAATTTAAGATTATTTTTATTGGTGAAATTATTAAGGCTACTCCATGTAGTTAAAAGGGAGGTTTATTTAGTGGTGTAACTTACAAATGAGGGGATAGGTAGGTTATAGGGTCTTGGAAAGACGTAGCCCACTACAATTTTTGTTATACTGTATATATGTTTCTATTCTTGACTAAGGTGTTGTACCTATGCAGCTCCTTTTAAAAAGATTATGCAATGTTTGGTTTTTGAAATCTACGTAGGATAATAAATACAGGTTAATAGTCACCTATCACAATCAAACTTGTAATCATCTTTAGGTATGTTTTCAAGGTCAAACAGAAATATATTTTAGACAGGTGGTCTTCAAACACTTCAGAGATCTACATAATATAGCATTTAAGATGTTTTAATAATATAAGGCTTTTTATGACAATGAGACATGTCTGCTCCTGGCAATCTACTTCAAAGATGATGGGCATTGAAGAAACTCCATATGGAATTTGCTTTCTTTGTGGCAAAAGTTAGCCACTGGGCAAGAAATTGCCCTTGCCCCAACTGCTGACAGTATGCTGTTCAATTGAACATGCAGGACACAAAGGAAAGCATCTGCCAAACTTTGCCAAATCAAGGTAGGAGAATCCTTCAAAACTCTTGCTTCACAGAAAAGTCTGTCAGGCTGAAGATGGATGCCCCAATGTTGCAGAGGAAACTTGAGTGACTGTCCAGGCAGCCAGCTGTTTCTATCATTTCTTATAGTTTTTGAAGTGGAATTGCACTGCACTTCCTGTTTACTTAGGTAATATTATATCTTTCTGGGTCTTTGATGGTGTCAAAATTAGTTATAGTTAGTTTTTCCTTAGTTATAATAGAAGATAAATTAGGTACAGAACTTTGAACTCACCAAGATAGAATAAATAATGGAATATTTTCTCCAAAATTGCAAAATAGAAGTGAACTGGACATTGTGAATATAATTCTTACCTGATAATTGTTCTTTTTATATATAGTTTTACTGTGTTAGAGTTAAATCCTTTCCTTTTTTTTTTTTTTTTTTTTTTTTTTTTTTTTTTTTTGGTTTTTCGAGACAGGGTTTCTCTGTATAGCTTTGCGCCTTTTCCTGGAACTCACTTGGTAGCCCAGGCTGGCCTCGAACTCACAGAGATCCGCCTGGCTCTGCCTCCCGAGTGCTGGGATTAAAGGCGTGAGCCACCACCGCCCGGCAAATCCTTTCCTTTTTATTTAGACAAAAATGGGGAAATGTAGAATAATCTCTTTGAACACTGTGAAGATGTGTCTTTGCCAAGTCAACTTCTTATTGGTTTAATAAAAAGCTAAATGGCCATTAGCTAGGCAGGAGGTATAGGTGGGACAACCAGACAGAGGATGCTAAGAAGAAGAAGAAAGTCAGGGTCTCCAGGAGACACAGAAGGAGCAAGACATGCTGGAAGACAGGTAAAGCCACAAGCCACATGGCAATATACAGATTGATAAAAAATGGGTTAATTTAAGTTGTAAGAGCTAGTTAGTAACAAGCCTAACTTTTTTAGTTAATAATAAGTTTCTGTGTTATTATTGGGGAGCTGGCAGTCAGGACGAAAACGACCCAGTGAAAAGGTCCAACTGCAGTCTGCTATAATTTGGAGCCTGCCAAAGGCTCCAAACAGCACCCCTATCTGCCAATGACACCTCAAGTACCATCATGTCTGCTGGATCATGTGGTCCACGTGGTAGAGCAACCTGCACAGCAGCCTGGACCTGTTGAAGAGCCTTCTCCTGTTCCAGGCTCCACACAAAGTTAGCAGCTTTCCAAATCACTTGTTATATGGGTAGGGGTAACACACCTAAGTGAGGAATGTGCTGTCTCCAGAATCCAAATAGGCCCACTAAACATTGTGCTTTTTTCTTGGTGGTGGGAGGGGCCAGGTATAATAACTTATCCATCTTAGAAGGAATATCTCTGTATGCCCCACATCACCAGACCCCTAAGAATTTCACTGAGGTAGAAGTTGCTTGAATTTTGTTTGGATTTATTCCCTATATTCTGATGTGCACGTGTGTAATTAATGAGTTGAGAGTGATTGCTACCTGCTCACTTGGTCCAGTCAGCATAATGCCATCAATATAGTGCACCAATGTGTTATTTTGTGGAAGACACAGATGATTGAGATCCCTTCTTACCAAGTTATGACACAGGGCAGGAGAGTTAATACCTTCTTGAGACAAAATTGTGAAGGTATACTGCTGGCTTTTCCAACTGAAAGCAAATTGCTTCTGATGGTCCTTGTGGACAGGTACTAAGAAAAAGCGTTTGCTTTTTAGCTTCATACCATGTACCAGGAGATATGTTAATCTGCTCACATAAGGATACCATGTCTGGTACAGCAGCTGCAATTGGAGTCACTACCTGATTGAGTTTTTGATCATCAACTGTCATTCTCTACAATCCGTCTGTCTTCTGCACTGGCCAGATAGAAGAGTTAAAGGGAGATGTGGTGGGAACCTCCACCTCTGCATCTTTTAAGTCCTTGATGGTGGCACTAATTTCTGCACTTCATCCAGGGATATAATACTGTTTTTGATTCACTATTTTCTAAGGCAGAGGCAACTCTAAAAGCTTCCATTTAACCTTTCCAACCATAATAGCCCTCACTCCACAGGTCAGGGAACCAGTGTAAGAATTCTGCCAACTTCTAAGTATATTTATCCCAATCACACTTTCTGGGACTGGGAAAACAACCACAGGATGAGTTCAGGGATCCACTGGACCCACTGTGAGTCAGACATCAGCCAAAATTCTGTAATCACCTGACCTCCATAAGTGCCTACTTTAACTGGAGGGCCATAATGTTTCTTGAGATTTCTATGAATTAGTGTCATCTGAGAACCAGTATCCAACAGACCCTGGAACATCTGATTGTTTCCTTCCCCCATATGTATAGTTACCCTTGTAAAAGGCCATAGGTCTCTCTGGGGAAGAAGTGTAGAAAGGCTAACAGTAAAGTTTTTAGGTGTTTTTATCAAGGTCCTTTCTCAGGGAAACCTGGCCATCCCTTCATTCAAGGGGTTCTGGGTTTGCATACTGGTTCAATTCTGGAAATTGATCCACGGGCCAAGATCCCCTCTTGCCTTGATCCAATGTACCACTTCTTTCATTTGTTTAAGAATTTTTTTATACAGATCAAACTAAAAGTCAGTGTCTTAGTTAGGCTTTCTACTGATGTGAAGGGACACCATGACCACAGCAACTCATAAAGAAAACGTTTAACTGGGGTGGCTCTCTTTCAGAGGTTCAGTCCATTATCATCATGATGGGGAGCATGACAGTATGCAGGCAGACATGGTGTTGGTGCTGAGAATGCTACATCTTGCAGGCAACAGGAAGTTGATTGACTGTCACACTGAGAGAAGCTTGAGAAAAAGAGACCTCAAAGCCTGCCCCCACCATGACACACTTCCTCTAACATGGCACACTTCCTCTAACAAGGCCACACTCCCTTTGGGAGCCATTTTCTTTCAAACCACCATAGTCAGCTTCTTATTTATCTCATGCCTAGAATACCAAGGTCCCATATGTGTCATGCCGCCATAAAATGTACTTTGCCTGTGCTGACCATTACAGATCAGGCCATTATAGACATTGCTTTGTCTATACTGCCCATTATAACTATGAACACCTTGTCCTTGTTGATTCAGTGCTGCTATCTGGCCCTTGCTACAACAGGGCCCAGTTAAACCCATTTCCTTTAATTCATCAAACTGAGCAGCAGCATCTCCAACCCTAATGGTCTGGTTCAAGGAAGAAGGCAACAACAAAGCTCTTCAAAAGTGCTAGTGTTCCTCTCACCATTTTGCATTGATAGGATTACTGAAGAGCATATCTTCTGGGCCTTCCCATTGTGGAGGATTAGGTTTACACAGTGTAACCACTCTAGCATTGAAATTTCTCTCAGCCTTAAATCCCTTTATCAACACTAAGACAAGAGATATCAGACATCTCCAACTCCTTTTCAGTAGGTCAGCTTTTGACAAATGATTCAGTCAACCATTCTTTTTGGACACATTTTTTAAACTGTGCGAATTTCCATATTAAACCTAGAATCCCCACTCAGAAGGCCCATATAAATAAACTCAGCCTGATCCAGTTTTATGTTTCTCCCACCATTATCCCACACTCTTAAAATCCATTCTCACATATATTCTCCAGACTTCTGCTTGAATGAATTAGCAAAATCATTAAGCTCCTTAGTAGTGTAGGGCACCTCCTCATGGACTACACTTTCCACATCCCCTCTAGGAGCCTGCCCAGCCTTAAGTCTGCTTATAGGTCTAGAGGCAATTATTGGTGGGCCCTGAGGGACAGTAGTAGTGTCTTGCCTGGCATTTCCTCCAGGGAAAGCCACTTCTGGTTGAGCAGACAGGAAGGATTAATTATCTCAGTCAAAGGTGAAAAAGGAAATATTCCATGTGTTGGGGGTGTGAGTATGTAATTTTCTATGGAGGGTGGAGAGGCTACTTCCTCATGTGAGATAAACCCTTGAGAATCTGAATGTTGAAAGTTCTAAGATTCAATGGGGTCCTCCCACATATCCCATCTAAGTTATAGGATCCCATTCTTTACCAATTAATGCCTTTACTTTAACTGTCGAGCCCCTCTGAGGCTGGGACTTGGATTTTCACTGTAATTCAGCCAAACTTATAATGAGGGCTTCAGTCTGATTTTCCACAATTCAAGCTCCGTGACTGCTGAAGAGAAGATTCTCTTCCAGGGTACACTTAGAAGCCTTTAGACTATTTATGTACATCTGGAGCTGGTCATTTATATCACTGAGTTCATTGTTGTCCTTCACTGTATTCTGAGATGCTAGAAGTTGGTTAATTTTATAACAGAGGTCATTCCTTTCCTTTGTCAACTTATCCAGAGAATCTAGGAACAACTGACCATCATCATAATTTTCCTTATTTTTCCACAAACTGTTAAAAGTTTTATATACAGAGTTACCATTGTCACCCACAATGGCGAATCAGGCTAATTGAATGCATTTGTCTATAAGTTTGTAAAATAGTTTACACAATAAGCTTTTCATACTTTCCAAACTTCCAGGAGAGGCTTTGGTTACGATAGGCATTGGCAAATTGAAAAGCCTATTCCAGATACTTAAAAGATTCATCCTTATATTTCTGTTGCTCTAGAATCACTTCTGGTTCCAAAATATGTATTAATCAGGGTTCTCTAGAGTAATAGAATTTATAGAATTAATCTCTTTCTGTATATAGAAAAGGGATTTATTAAAATGACTTATAGTCTGTGGTCCAGCTAATCCAACAATGACTGGCTATGAATGGGAAGTTGAAGAATCTTGTAGTTGTTCAGTTCATGAGAATGGATGTCTCAGCTGGTCTTCAGTATATTCCAGAATACTGAAAAAGTAGTTACATTTATTTGTCACTGCTCACTCTACTCAGGGGAAGAAAACACAGGTGAGCATTTACATTTGGTGCCATGGTCACTTTTCTGGACAGGGACAAGTGCAACACTGAAATGGCCAAGTATGCCTGCTTCTAAGATAAGTTTGCTCTAGGCCAATGAGATTGGAGATCTGGAGCCTTCCTTGCACTACCAAATTGTTCAGAGTAATTTTATTTATATGGCCCAATTTTATAACATGCAAACTTTCCACCACAGAGTAACAGCACATACACAATGACTAGCCAACATGAGTTTACTCACATAATTGTTCCATGGTAGTAATTTGAGCCATGTAAAAATGGCTTTTGTTTGATCAGCTTTATCTACAATATTGTTCAACCTCATTTAATTAGAGATTTCTTTGAAGGAATTGGAACTCAAGAGCACATTACTTATTGGAAGACAGGCAACTGGACTGAAAGAAGTGGGAGAGGGAGTTCTCAGTGCTGTCACTAGGTGTGGGCACTGTAGCTGACTCCTGCCTCCAACAGAGGAGCAGATGCTTGGCTGGAGCCTGGAAAAAAAAAAACACCAGGCTAGGCGCAACATCATCATCTTCCCTAATGATTCCCAAAGTTGCAAAGTGAAAGCACGTTATTGTCGAAAAATGCAAAAACAATCATGCCTCCATCAGAGCTGAGAAACATCACCCACATGCACATGCAAAGGAACATTTTAACCTGCTGACTTTGGGCAAATGCTGAGTTTTCACCCTACCCCTACTCCCTTGTTCTTTCTGGCAGTTATTTTCCCAGACTAGAAAGGTTTAAATTTTCTTGTGTCCTCCTCTCATGCTCTGCATGGTTATTACATGACTCAAATCAAAGCAGTAACTAAACCAAATCAAACAAAGCCCTAGAAGCTCTGACAGGGCATGTACACACTGGCTGGCTAAAAAATCAATGTAACCTTTTAATCTGTTAAGGAATGGGTTCTAAGTTGATGCATGAAAATCACAACTTGAGTGTTCAGCCTCTGGTTTTCCTATTTAGCATCATGTAAAATTAAGATTTATGCACATATTTATTGCAGCACAGCCATAGGGAATTTTATTGGATTTGATTTAGTTAAAGGGCACTGGACAAAGGAATTTTTTGAATTTTATATCTTGTTTAGCAACCAACATGTTAAAAAAGACCACATAGAAACCAAAGAGTCTTTAATTCTGTGGCAATATATCTATCCACTTCTCTCTCACACAATTCTTCTCTGCACTGTTTCTGAAGATTGACTGTTCTCTGGTTTTGAATTTTAAATGTAAACCACCAACACATGACTATATTAGTGATCCTGGTTTGCTTTGGAAAATCTCATTTTATTTGAATCCAGTCCCACAGAATATACTAAAATAGCATTTTTAGACTTAGGCAACCTGAAGTTCTTTACTTGTCTGCTGTAAGGACACCATCACCTGATCAGTGTAGCATTTCTTGTACTGGTTTATCACTAGTACATGTAGCAGTCAGCAGTAGACACTCAAAGTTTTGTTACAGGGAGCCCACCAGAGATGACCACTCAGACAGTTTACAGCCAATTGAAAGTATTTATTCCAGCCAGTTGGGACTACACTCAGGTATTAAGGGAACCAAGTGTGGCACCCAGTGTCTAGAGCATGGGGTTTTTGAAGGAAAAAAACTCACTTGACAGCTGTGCCACTGGGGTGGGGTGGAGGGACTTGACGCAAACAACACATTTAACAGAAGCTAAGTGGTTAACTGGAGGGAATTCCACACAAGCAGGAAGTTTGTCAGAAGCTAAGATAAGCTAACTAGAACATCTTGACTTCAGGTCCTCAGAATGAAGTTGGGTAATTTTCCACAGGGCTTCTCATTAAGGAGATAAAATTCTAGTCAAGCCTAAAAAGGAATCAGCAAGAATACACATTGGAGGAGTCTCTGCCTTGTCACAGTTTCAAGTAATTAACCCATCTCTTCCATAAAAATGTTGTATGTGCAAGTTCTTCAAATTTGTCAGGGGAGTTAAGAATATATTCAAGAAATTGTAATAGGAGCTGATAAATAGCAGGTGCTCACTAAATTGTTATTATATTCAACTTAAAAGAAGGAGCCCACTATTTTAAAGCTTTCACTTTGTGATAACACATGGAAAACCAAAATCCTGCCAGATTAGTTTTTGTTTGTTTGCTTGTTTTATGCATTTTCTTTCCTTCTTTCCTTCTTTCCTTCTTTCCTTCGTTCCTTCTTCCTTCCTTCCTTCCTTCTTTCTTTCTTTTCTTTTTTGGCTTTTAGGTTTTTATGGCTTGCTTTTCATCTCTCCCACATTTTATTGTAAACAGATTATTTTCTCAAACAATATAACCTGATTATAGTTTCCCCTCCACTTACTTTTCCCAGCTCTTTCCTGCCTCCCCTCCACTCCAGATCTACTCCTATTCTGTCGCTACTAGAAAAGAACAGGCTTCTAAGAGATAACAACCAAACATTACAAAATAAATATAATAAGATGGTAGCAAAAACTATAATATTGAAGTTAGACATGGCATCCCAACAGAAGGAAAAGAGTCCCAAAAGCTGGCACAGGAGTCAGAGACCCACTCTTTCTCACAGTCAGGAGTCCCATAAAAATACTAATCTAAAGGTTATAATATATACACAGAAGAGCTGGTATAGGCCTTGTCCAAACTCAGGGATTGAAATCCGACCAATTCCCACCCTGAAAATCTTCACCCTGGAAAAACTCCATTCCTAAGAAGCCCTATATAAGCTTTGTTCCTGTTCAATTAGGAGCTGCTTTTTTCCACACTGGCAGAGGCAGCCACTCTACTGGATTCCTTCCTCCCAATAAATCCATTGAATGAGTTTTGGGTGAAGGCCTTCTTTGGAAGGAGTGGAGTGGGGCAGAGAAGTAACAATTTTCTCTGGAACAGGAGCAAACTGCTACTTTTCTGCAGATGTTTCTCCTAAGCAGAGTGGAGCAGAGAAGTAACAGACATCTCTGAGGGGAATTCTCTTAGCAGAATAGAGCAGAGCTGAGCTGTAACTGCTCTCTAGGAGAGGAGCAGGATTGCTATATTCCTGCAGGGAAACCACTCCCCACCAGAACACAGCTATAGGTATAGTCTGGCTTCTGACAGTCAGGATGACTTTCCATCCAAGCTGTAGATACAGCCTGGCTTCTGACAGACAAGACACCTTTCCCTTCACAGCTGTAGATACAGCCTGGCTTCCAACAGGCAATATACCTTTCTCTTCAGAGCTGTAACCCTTACACTCAATTAGGATCACTTTCATAGATTTAAGATGTTTCTCCTGCTCTAGGTTTTCACCCACACCAAATGCCTCCCAATTCCAGCAGTCTCTCTCTGCACTCTCTTGCCTCATCCCATCTTCCCAGTACCACCTAATTCCTCTCCCCCTCCAGGCCCCCCTTCCTCCTACTCTACCTGTAAAATCCGTTGTATTTCCCCCTCCCAGGGAGACCCATAGGTCCTCCCCTAGACCCTTCACCTTTACCTAACCTCTTTGAGTCTATGGATTATAGCTTGGTTATCATTTACTTAATGGATGATATTCACTTATAAGTGAATACATACCATGTTTGTCATTCTGGATCTGAGTTACCTTACTCGGAATATTTTTTTTTCTAGTTCCAACCATTTGCCTGCAAATTTCATGATGTCATTTTTTTAACAGTTGAGGAATACGCCATTGTGTAAATGTACCACAGTTTTTAAATCTATTCTTCTGTTGCAGGACATCTAAGTTGCTTCCAGTTTCTGTTTATTATGAATAAAGCCACAGTGAACATGAATGAGCAAGTATCCTTGTGGTAGGATGGAGCATCCTTTGGGAATATGGCCAAAAGCGGTCTAGCTGGGTCCTGAGGTAGATAGATTGATTCTCAGTTTTCTGAGGAATTGCCATATTGATTTGCATAGTGGCTGTATAAGCTTACACTCCCACGAGCAATGGAGGAGTGTTCTACTTACTCTACATCCTTAAAGTAGTTTTGATTTGCATTTCCCTGATGACTAAGGATATTTAACATTTAAGTGTTTCTCAGCTGTTTGAGTATCCTCTACTGAGAATTCTCTGTTTAGGTCTGTACCCCGTATTTAATTGAATTATTATTATTATTATTTTTATAAAATAGTTTCTTGAGTTTCATTATACGTTTTGGATACTATACCTCTATCAGATGTGGAGTTGTTAAAAATCTTTTCCCATTTTGTAGGCTTCAGCTTTGTCCATTTGATGGTGTTCTTTGCCTTAAAGAAGCTTTTAACTTTCATGAGGTCCCATTGATTAATTGTTGGTGTTAGTGCCTGGACTATTGGTGTTCTGTTCAGAAAGTCTTTTCCTGAACCAATGCGTTCAAAGCTATTCCCCTATTTCTCTTCTATCAGAATTAGTGTACTGGTTTTATGTTGAGGTCTTTAATCTACTTAGACTTGAATTTTGTGCAGGATGATAAGGAAGGGCATATTTGTGTTCTTTTACATACAGACATCCAGTTTGGCTAGCACCATTTTTTGAAAAAAAAAATTTTTTTCCTGTGTGTATCTGGCTTCTTTACAAAAATCAGGTGTCCATATATGTGTGGGTTTATGTCTGGGTCTTTGATTTGATTCCATTGATCAACATGTCTGTTTTTATGCCAATACCATATAGTTTTTATTATTATAGCTCTGTAGTACAACTTGAAATCTGGAATGGTGAGAATTCCAGCAGTTCTTTTATTGCTCAGGATGTTTTTAGATATCCTGGGTTTATTGTTATTCCATATATGTAGACAGATTTTCTTTTCTGTCCCCTGTTAGGGTCCAAGAGAAGCCTCCAAGAAAGACCAACAGTCATGTACACAATTTAGCAAGAACGTTTGTTGTTTCCAGCAGTTGGGGTGGCAAATAGTGACCCCCAAAAAAGGTCACAAGCAGAGTTTGGGAATTCCAGGGAGGAGGAATTAATTTGTTGCTGATTGATGGAGGAAAAATTAGTCTGGCGGCTGGTTGATGGGAGGCTCTAGTGGTTAGGGACTGAATGGTGGAGGTAAAATTAGTCTGGGAGCTGATTGGTGGGAGGGTGTAGTGGTTAGTGGCCTATTGGTGGTAGGGCATCTAGTGTCTAGGGGCTTGTTGACAAGAGGGTAAGAAAAGCTATTTTTAGCTATCAGGGGGCTGGTGGGCATCTGCTGAGCCAGCAGAAGGGGCTTCAGGATACCTGTTGTTTGGTTGCCCTTATGTTGTGGTTTTCCTGAGAACTGTTTGCTCAGCTCCAGCCCTGTCTAGTGAACCGAAACTAAGGCCTGGTCCATGTCAGTGCTGCTAGGGGAGCCTGTCATGGCCCTGGTTTGACCACCCGGTCTTCTCATCACCAGCCCCAAATAATGACACGGAGACATTTTATTAATCATGAATACTTGACCTTTAGCTGAGGTTTCTCTCAATTAGCTCTTATATCTTAAATTAAGCCATTTATATTAATCTAAGTTCTGTTACATGGTGTTACCTCTCTTTCATCTTTCACCCCCTGTTTCCTCCATGTCTGGCTAGAGACCCTATCCTCTTCTTCCCAGAGTTCTCTCTGTCTCTGGAAATCCCACTTTTTCCTAGAGATTGGCCATTCAGCTTTTTATTGCACCAATCACAGCAATACATTTTTCACACAGTGTGCAAATATCTCACAACACACATATAGTTGAGAATTATCTTGTCAAGGCTTGTAAAGAATTGTGTTGGAATTTCAATGGGGATTGCATTGAATCTGTAGATTGCTTTTGATAGAATGGCCATCTTTACTAAGTTACTTGTACTAATCCATGAAGATGGGAAATCTGTTAATCTTTGGGTATATTTTTCAATTTCTTTCTTCAAAGACTTAAAGTTTTCAATATAGAATTCTTTCACTTGTTTGGTGAGAATTATGCCAAGATATATTATATCATTTGAGGCTATTGTAAAAGGTGTTGTTTCCCCAATTCCTTTCAGTCTATTTGTCATCTCTGTATAGGAATACTACTGATTTTTTTTTTTCAGTTAATCCTGTATCCAGCTATGTTGTTGAACTGTTTATCAGCTACCGGAATTCCCTGGTTGAATTTTTTGGGTCACTTCTATATACCATCATATCATCTGCAAATAATCATACTTTGACATCTTCCTTTCCAATGTGTATTTCATTGATCTCCTTCAGTTGTCTTATTGATGTAGTTAAAACTCCAAGTACGATTTGAATAGATACGGAGAGAGTTGACAACCCTGTCTTCTTCCTGATTTTAGTCAAATTGCTTTGAGTTTCTCTTCATTTAATTTGATATTGGCTATAGGCTTGCTGGAAATTGCCTTTATTATGTTTAGGTATGTCCTTTTTATCCCTAATCTCTCCAGGACTTGAAGCATAAAGGGGTGTTGGATTTTCTTTCTTTCTTTCTTTCTTTCTTTCTTTCTTTCTTTCTTTCTTTCTTTTTTTTTTTTTTTTTTTTTTTTTTTTTTTTGGTTTTTCGAGACAGGGTTTCTCTGTGTAGCTTTGCGCCTTTCCTGGAACTCACTTGGTAGCCCAGGCTGGCCTCGAACTCACAGAGATCTGCCTGCCTCTGCCTCCTGAGTGCTGGGATTAAAGGCGTGCGCCACCACCGCCCGGTGGGGTGTTGGATTTTTATCAAATGCCTTTTCTGCATTTAATGAGATGATCATATGCTTTGTTTTTCAGTTTGTTTCTGTGGTTGATTATTTTTATTGAACCATCCCTGCAAGTCTGGGATGAAGCATACTTGATCTTCTTGGTGGATGATTGTTTTCATATGAACTTGGATTCAGTTTGCAAATATTTTTTGAGTATTTTTGCATGCATGTTCATAAGTGACATTGGCCTATAATTCTCCTTCTTTCTTAAATCTTTATGTGGTTTGAGTGTCAGGGTAACTGTGGCTTCATAAAACGAATTGGGCAATGTTCCTTCTGTTTTTATTTTGTGAAATATTTTGAGGAGTATTGCCATTAGCTCTACTTTGAAAGTATGGTAGAATTCTGCACTAAAACCATCTGTCACTGTGCCTTTTTTGGTTGGAAGAATTTTAATGACAGCTTTTATTTCACTGAGTGTTATAGGTCTATTTAAATTGCTTATCAGATTTTGATTTAACTTTAGAGAGTGGTACCTATCGAGCAAATTACCATTTCTTTTAGGTTTTCCAATTTGGTAGAGTACAGGTTTTTAAAGTATGTCCTTATGATTCTCTGGATGTCTTTCATATTTGTTGTTATGTTCCATTTTTGTTTCTGATTGTATTAATTTAGACATTCTCTTTCTTCCTTTTAGTTTGGTTGAAGGTTTTTCTATCTTACTGATTTTCTCAAAGAACCAACTCTTTGTTTCATTGACACGTTGTATTGTTCTCTTTGTTTTATTGATTTCAGCCCTCAGTTTGATTATTTCTTCCATCTACTGCTTTTGGCTATGCTTATTTCTTTTTGTTCCAGAGCTTTCAGGTGTGCTGTTAAGTTGCTATTATTAGTAGTAGGTTTTCTGCACCCTGATAATAGGTTTTTCTGCTGTCGCAGTAAACCTGATCAAGCTAAATTTAAAAGTAGAAGACCAGATTTATTATGAGCAATGCAATTCCTGGGTGAGTCCTCCAGCCCCCAGAGATCAGGGCAGGGAAAGGACAGGAGAAAATTACATGGCCAAACTAAAGGAGGGTGCTTAATTACCCTGTATTCAAGGGGTGATGGTATGTCCTCTATAAGCTGGGTTTGTGCCCAATTATATTGCTTTAGGTGGGAATTGGGCCACTGGCAACTGCAGGGGAGGAGCTTCCCTCCATCCCCAAGAACGCAGAACTGGGCTTTCTCTGAGATGGTGGGTTTGGAGAGGCAGGAATGGGGCTTTTGCATGTGAGATGTTCTAGCTGAACAATCAGATCACTCCAATATTTTTTTTCATGTAGGCACCTAGTGCTATGAACTTAAATTGTGTTCCTTAAGTTTCAATATCTTGTATATTCATTTTCATTGAATTCTAGAAAGTCTTTAATTTCTTTCTTTATTTCAGTCTTGACCCAGTTTTCATCCAGTACAGAGTTGTTCAGTTTCCCTGAGTTGCAGATTTTCTGTCGTTTCTTTTGTTGTTGAAGTTCAGTTTTTATCTTTGGTGATCTGATAGGATGCAGGGAGTTATTCAATTTTCTTGTATCTGTTGAGACTTGCTTTGTGATTGAGTCTGCGGTCAATTTTGGAGAATGTTCCTTGAGGTGTCAAGAAGAAGGTATATTCTTCTGTGTTTTGGTGAAATATTCTGTAGATATCTGTTAGATCCATTCAGTTTATATTATTGGTTAGTTACAGTATTTCTCTGTTTAGTTTTTGTCTGGATGACCTGTCTGTTGGTGAGAATGGGATATTGTAGTCTCCCACTATCAGTGTGTGATTTAAGATTTAGTAATGTTTCTGTTATAAATGTAGGTGCCCTTGCATTTGGGGTATGTTCCATTGGAAGCTCTGCTTCAGCCCCCCTCCTCCTTCTCAAAACTCCATCCCTTTCAGAAAAAAACTCCAAGCAGCAGCTCCTTCCCTGGAGCTGCTCAAGACCACACCTACAGGGTATTTAAGCTCTGATCCATAGACCTGTCATGTGATTTCTCCTCCTCCCTTCTTCCAAGATCACCCGAAGTGTTTTGCTCAGATTAAATCTGAGGCTTTGCCTTTTAATTCAGCTCGATTGGATTACTGCATCAGTAGAAAAACCTAGTACCAGGGATGCAAAAATACTTACCCTCTGATGGCAAGCCCAGGTAGAGTTGGTCCCCCAGCAATGTAGGAAGTCACTCTCACTTCTACCCCACCTCCACCATGCCAGACAGACTTTTTCTTGGTAAGTCACCCATTTCCAAACCAAAAGCTTATAAAGGATGCAGGAGTCTTTTGACTCCTTCTGGGTCAAAGGCTTCCAGGTTACCTGCTAGGTTGCTACAGCGCCAGGTAACTCTGTCTCCAGTAAAAGGCTTATAAATGGGTACTTGAAGGTCCAAGTTTGATCTCCAGACACCACTGGGGTATCTCCTACAAAATTTATCCAAATTGAGTCTGTCTCACACCATACATTGGATTGAAATTCCTCATTTAGAGTTATGAGCTTTGCATTCCTGCCCCTTCACTTTTCACTGTTTGCCTGCATCTCCACCTACCCCACTTCCCTGTTCACCTGCCTACCTGCTTCTCATGCCTTTGCTCCAAGATGACCTTTCACTCAATCACTCTCCCAATTTCCCTGATGCAATAACTCCTCTGTTCCTGCTGTTTTCTCTTAGTGACATACTTGGTAGGGCCTGATGAAGGGTGCCCACTTTGACTTTTCTCACTTGGCTTCCCTGGTGTTTGGTCTGGCCATGCTGGGATTCTTCCTGCAATATATTCATCCTCTCTGTTCCTGCCTGCTCTCCCACTCTAAACTGTGTGAATGTCTCAGAAAGCTGTAGACACTGACTACTTCATGCCCAGCACATGGTTGTTTTCTCCCTTCCCCCAACAGCCTAGGAGACCCACAACTTTAGCTTCAGCTGGCTGTGTTCTCCATATGGCTCTAGCTCTTTTGGCCTGAAGATCTACATTACATGGTCTATATGGCTCTACTTCCTCACTTCTAAAAAGTATTTTATTCTTATGGTTTCTTACATGCTGCTTTATACTATAAACTCGTATTTCAGGGTTTTTAAGTTGGTCATCTGACATGATTTTCCCGCAAAAAGTTTTATTTCTCTTTCTATTAAAAAAAGCCCTGTCTATTTTATGTGTATGGATGGAAATGTGGCCACTGCATGCTTGTTTCTTACTGGTCTTGGATTCCTGAGTGTACATATTCCATGTGCCAGCCATTGCTATTAAAAAAAACTAACTTAAAATTGGTAACTCAAAAAAAAAAACATGGTAACTCCAAATTGAACTGCTCTGGAAAACAACATGTGGTCTGCCACCACCTTAATTAAGTACAACACATGGGCAGCCACCATTTTGAGTAGGGATGGAAAAAAGGGAGGTCATATGAATTCACAGCCATCTTGAATAAACATGACCACATGAAGTGGGCCCACCAAGAGACAACAGGTCTCTAAGATATTTTAGATTAGGATAGATTTCTATATGATAATTCCTGTCCTGTCCTAAAAACAAGATTTATAAAAGATAGGATTTAAAACAATGCTGGTTTACAGAATTATTAAAGTTATACCTCCATGTTTTCATGTACTGGGACATATCTTGCAGATTCTGTAACATAAGAGTAATCACCTTAGTATTGATTTCAGAAACACTAAATTGTTTACACTGTAAAACTGGATTTTTGCCTTCTAGGGACACTAAAATGCTTATACCTAACAGATAATGATCCCCTGATCCTCAGATGCCTCAGAGATCTGAGAATGCGGCATTTCATAAAAAAGCTTCTCATAATAGAGACATGTCAGCTCCTGAAAGCATCCCCCTATCTCCTCCAAGGAAGATGGATGGCTGCAGAAGAACTTCTACCTGGAGATTCCTTAAAATGTAGCAAATCCAGCCATGGAGTGGAAAATTGCTTTGCATCTTAACTGCTGCTAAGACCCTGTGTAGTCAGAAGTTTTCCTGTGTCCTGCCTGATGCCACAGCTGCTCAGACCCAAGTAAACACACAGAGGCTTATATTAATTATGAACTGGATGGCCTACGGCTCAAGCTTCTTGCTAGATATCTCTTATAACTTAACTAGTTTCTATTAATTTATAAGTTGCCATGTGGCCGTGGCATTACTGGTTTGCTGGCATCTTGCTGCTCCTTGGGCAGCAGTTGGTGTCTCCCCCAACTCTACTCTCTACTCTATATCTCTGCTTCAATTTCCCATCTTGCTGTAAGCTTTCTTTCCATAGACCCAAACAGCTTTATTTATTATCCAATGGGAGCCACACATATTCACAGCACACAGAAAGACATCCCACAGCAACCATGTCCAAACTGTAACCAAGCAGGATGCTGGGCAATTGATTGCCTCAATTTGCCAAGACAAGGTAGGCTGGTTTCCCCAAAATTCCTGTTCCACAGGAAAGTTTGTCAGATCTTCTGGTTTTGGCAGCTAAAGACTGATACTGCCTTGGGAACTCTGTCTCCAATGACCATGGAGAAACCTAGGATAACAGGCTAGGTAGCCAGAAAGCTGTCTCACTTCTGCTTACTCAAGTGAAATTATCCATCTCAGATCTGATGGTTTTTGATGACTATGGTACTGATAGATTTACTAGTTTAACAGCTTTCTCCTGGCCCCACAAGGCTACTACCACCTTGATAGCTCATTAATTCATTCATTAAGTTTCCTGTTTAAAATACAGACAGCTTTGCCTTGTTCACAGGCTTCATAGAAAAGAATAAACAGGCTTCAGAATTTTAGCATTGATAAATGCAGTTTTGATAAACTGATAGAGCACTGACTAGAGTTTTCAGAAGTTCTTACATTTCTGTGGATTTTACTGGTCCCAGCTTTTAGGACTGCATAAAGGCTTTTTCAGCATTACTGTAATGTCTCCAGTCACATATGACAAAACTCTACTGAAATGCCAACTCCTTCCCTTCTGAAACAGGCTACATTAGAGAAGGTATGGAAGCCTGCAGGTGTGTTCAACTCTGTTACTCCTCCCCTGCTCCTCAACCTCCTCCTCTCCCCCTCCTTTGCTCTCTCAACCTCTTTCATTCAGTAAATTTCCTCTGGTTGTCTTCTAAGTACAGACTTAAAGGTATGTTTTATTGGGCTAAAACCAGGTCCAGTAAAAAAATGTTTAACCCAAAGACATAGCCTTTGCTATGACACCAAGGTATAAATTTGTTACAGCTGTTTTACAGGTACCTACAGGTTCCTTGAGAAAGAGTTCTGCTATTGCATCAAGAAATCTGGCCTGGTGTAAACTAATATCAGTCTCTAGAGCCCCTGTTTGACCTCACCCATCTTTGAGCCTGTCTTTTACAGGTGCACTCTTCCTGCCAGACATGTGCCAAGGCCAATCCGCAGGGGATCCTCCAGATACACCAGCATCTGTACCAGTTCTGAGAAAATCAACTGGGCGAATACTGGCAGGTTGACTTCACCCACATGCCTACTCATAAAAAGCTCTATTATCTCTTATTGATATCTTTGCAGGATAGATAGAGGCACTCCTCACCTCCAAGGAAACAGCAGATGTTATGGCTCAGGTACTCCTGGAATACATCATCTCATGATTTGGCATGCCATCCCCTCAAGCTCCTGGGACACCAGTATTAGTACCTTCTCTCCAGGCTCAAGTGGGCACTTACCCAGGATAGATGGTCTGTCCAGCAACTGGGACCCTCCACCCTCTGGTTTTCCAAATTGTCCCAATCTGCTCTTTTGCCTTCCTCATTCATCTTTGTCAGTACAACCAGGGCACATCTCTGTTCCATTCTTATTGGCAGCCTTCACTCTTCCCATGGCTAGTCCCATTCATAGGGCCAGTGATAACAACCTATTTTTTTTTTATCCTAGCAATGTGCCTTCTCTGGTTCCTTGAGAAATAGATCCCTGAGGTCTCCAGGATGGCAGTTAACCTAATGCTTCTTCACTCATACCTCCTGCTGAGCATGAGCCCATTGACTCCTGACTCCTCCTCCCCATGTTGTCTCATGCCAGCAGGAAGTAGCCAGACTTGAACTGGTGCCCATATATCCAAGAAGGTTGGGATGTTCTGTTGGGAGATCCCACCTCAGCTCCCTCCTCTCTATCCAAACCCTGCCCCTCAGAAAACCCATCAAGCCATTGCTGTTCCCCAGAGCTGCTCAAGACCACACCTGTAGGGTATTTAAACTCCAGTCCATAGACCTGCCACATGATTTCTCCTCTTCTCCAGAGATCACTCAGAGGTGCTTTGCTCAGATTAAACCTAGTCCTTTACCTTTTAATTCAGGTTGATTTGTCTTACTACACCGGCAGAGAAACCTAGTGCCTAGGATTCAAAAATACTTATCAGGGCATAGCTTTTAAGAATTGAAACATCATCTTGGTGGATTTTTCCTTTGATGATTATGAAATGTCCTTCCCTGTCTCTTTTGATTAATTTTGGTTTGAAGTCTATTTAGTTAGATGTTAGAATGGCTACATCAATTTCTTTCTTAGGTCCATTTGCTTGGAATATTTTTTTTCAATCTTTGATCCTGAAGTAATAATGCCTTTCCTTAATGTTGAGGTGTGTTTCTTGAATGCAATAGAAGGATGGATCCTGTATTTGCATCCATTCTGTTAGTCTGTGTCTTTTTATTGGGTAATTGAGTCCATATATGGAGAGATATCTGTGACCAATGATTGCTAATTCCTGTTATTTATGCTGTTATTGGTTTTTTTTTTTTTTGTGTGTGTGTGTGTGTGTGTGTGTGTGTGTGTGTGTATGCTTCCATTCTTTTGTTATTGTTGGTATGAGATTATTTATTTCCTGTGTTTTCACGGGTGCAGTTAGTCTCTTGGGTTGGAGTTTTCTTTCTAGTACTTTCTCTAAGGCTGGATTTGTAGATAGATATTGTTTAAATTTCACTTATCATCTGTGTTTGTCTTTATTATGTGTTTCTTTCCCCTTGGTTTCTGTTTCCTCTCTGGTCTTCTGGCTGGTGGAGCAGGGGATCTGTGCCTGAATTGGGGCCTGGTACAGGACAACAAGGAGGGGAGGAGGATTGTGGATTATGTATGTGTGGGAGGAGGTGTCAGAGACTATGGGAGGTCCACTTGTGAATTTCTTTAAAGGGATTTTTGTTTCCCTGCATTTCTTTAAGGCTCCTTCCCCATTTCCTCTTTAAGGACCACTATCATCTTCATATAGTTGTTTTTAAGGTCTTTTATTTTTGCTTCTGCTATGTTTGATTATTCAGTGTCTGCTGTGGTAGGATAGCTGGGCTCTAGCATTGATATATTGTCCTGGCTGTTTTTAATTTTGTTTTTGTGCTGGCTTCTAGGCTTCTGGGTTTGAGGTGGTTATAGACGTAGGTATTAATTTCCGGATTTGTCTTTTTGGGTGGATGTTTTGTTCCTTGGTTTCTGTTTCTTCCCTGTATGAGTGTAATGGTTGTGTGTTCCCTGTTTTTCTGGCCTGATCAGCTGGTGTACTCACAAGGAATGCCTGCTGGTGTTGGAGCCAGCCAGATTCTGAACATCAGTTGCTCCCAGTTTGCTTAGGGCTTTCATACCTACGGCCAGCCCTCCAGGGACCCAAGTTCAAGACAAACACCAAGTTCCCAATGTTGGGGATTGTTTTTATGACTTTCACATCAGCATCTCCTTTGAGTTGTTGTCCTATAATAATTAGAAATGCAAATTTGTGGGCCCTACCCTAGTTTGGCAGGATTACAGCTCTAGGAATGTGGCGTCTCAGGAGTTGTTCTAAACTCTATAAGTGAATGTGAGGCACTGAATGTGAGAGCCAAGGGTTTAATGAGTCTGTGTACAGGCCCAAGGGAAAGAGAGAAATCTCAGCTTCTTTCTTTTTTTTTTTTTTTTTTTTTTTTTTTTTTTTTTTTTTTTTTTTTTTGTTTTTCGAGACAGGGTTTCTCTGTGTAGCTTTGCGCCTTTCCTGGAACTCACTTGGTAGCCCAGGCTGGCCTCGAACTCACAGAGATCCGCCTGCCTCTGCCTCCCGAGTGCTGGGATTAAAGGCGTGCGCCACCAACGCCCGGCCCTCAGCTTCTTTCTTTCTGTATCTGGCAAGAAGGCAGAGGAGAGAGAGACCACCCTGCCTCTCATTGATGAGCAGATGCTAGAAAATGCTCTTATATAGCCTAAGAATTTTCTTTTCAAAAAGTTTTGTCTATTTTATTTTATATGTATATTTGAGTGCTTGCATGTATACCACTTTTGTTCCTGGTGCCCTCAAAGGCAAGAAGAGGGCATCAGATCACCCGGAACTGGAATTACAGGTAGTTGTGAGCTTCCATGTGGATGCTGGGAACCAAACCCAGGTCATCTGTAAGAGCAGAAAATGTTCTAAACTGCAGAACCATCCCTTCAGCTCCTTAACAATGTTTTATGTTGCTAATAACACAATTATACAAATAGTGAAAGGGTTTTATGGTGAAAGGGTATCTCAGCAATTGGGGTCCAGAAATACCACAAAATCACAAAACACAACAAACCTCATGCAAGAGATTGATTGGGGATGGTGGATGCAAAATGGCTGCCTGTGAGAGAGGATGGAGACAGCAGCAGGCCAGGTTGTGATGGTGGGCTTTGTGGGGAGGGGGGTACGAAGCATGCCCATAGGGAAAATATGGGGAAAGCTTGGATGGTGAAAATATATCACATTGGTTATCAGTAATAATACAGCCATTGTCACTGAGTCACTGAAGTTGGGGTAGGGGGTAAGGGAGATCTGAGGAATCTGGTTCCAGAATGTGGGCAATTCTTAGTTGGCCAACAGACAGTGTTAAGTGTAGTGGTAATTTTCATGGTCAATTTGTCTGGATTTGAAATAATCTAAGATAAACAACTTTGAGCATGTCTATGAGGGTGTTTTCAGAAAGGTTTAAATGAAGAGGGAAGATCTACTTTGACACTAGGGGCCATAATCCCATGGGCTGAGGTCCTGGGATGAATCAAAAGGAGAAAGGAGAAAGCAAGCTGAGCACCAACATTTACATATCTGAGTGTGGATGTAATATATTTTGGGCTGCCTTACCTTCCCTGTTATGTAGACTATATCCCCTCAGACCATGAGCCCAAATAAACCTTTCTTCCCTTAATTTGCTTTTGTCATATGTTTTGTCACAGCAAGGAGAAAAATAAATACCATAAATTATAGAGGAAATATTTATTTTGACTCACACCTCTGGTCCAAGGTTAAGGATCTGAATCTGATGTCAACCTTCTTGCTGGCAAAGTCCCACAACAGCACAGAGCATCACATGACAAGCAACTGTAAACACAAAGAGATCTTGCCAAACAGGACTTTAAACATCTACTTTTAAGATAACCCATTAATTCAGTAATTGCACCAATGGCTTAATCAATTCATGAAGACAGTGCTGATCACACCTTAACATCACATAACAGGAATTACATTTCCATCTGAGATTCAGAAGGCAAGAGTGGTATGCCAACCTAACTCAGGCCTTCAATTCCTAAATATTTCCTTACCCTGGGACCTTGTGCTAAAGCACTAGTGGTGTCTTCACATATGCTCTGAGCATCAACAGACAACTGTAGATTTAAGGCTTTAGGCAGGAATAACTCTTTCTCTCATCTCCCTTTATTATTAGTCAAATATATTTCTCATTCCAGGCTTAATGTCCTTCTTCAATATGTCTAATCCACTTCCTTTTTCTCATAGGATCTTGGAGTCCTATTCCCAAGATAGTAGGGGAAATGGAATGAAATGGAAAAGGGAAAGGGGGGGACTCATATTAGCTCTAGGGAGAACTCTGAGTTTTTTGTGTTGCATAGTAAATAATGATGCTTAGTCCAACTTCTTTCTGAAACTTTGATTCAGAATATTTTGTACTCCTACCACTCCCTCTTGCTCAGACTCTAGGAGATATTACTTCAATGTGAGTATTTCCATCCCTTGCAGATGAAATTAAATCACCAGCTATAAAGCACTGTGTTCTCTAGGAGAAGAATTAAAAAGGCTGGGAACAATTTTTCCCCAAAAGGAAGGTTTCATTCACATTTAAAAGCAAAGTAAAATAATGATGAAATAAAAAATATAAAAGAAGAAGAGGAAGAGGAGGAGGAGGAGGAGGAGGAGGAGGAGGAGGAAGAAGAAGAAGAAGAAGAAGAAGAAGAAGAAGAAGAAGAAGAAGAAGAAGAAGAAGAAGACTCTGCCTTTTCTTATCACACCTCTGTCTCCTCTATCTCTCCAAATTCTGGTGGCTTGCCACCTTCCTGAAAAGGATTTCATTTACATATTGCCTCAATAAGTGTTGCTAAGGGATGGAAACTGCATCTGTGAAATATAATTTTTAATTTGTCTATTTTTTAAAGTGGAGAAAGCTTTAGTATGGATAATTTCAAACATACAAAAAGCAGATATAATAGTACCGATGCCCCATTACTCAATATGGGCCCACAACCAGATGAATCTATTGATAGAAATTCCCACCATGCCCCCACGTTTGGGCATGGTTGTGTATGCCCGGCAGGACACTTAGTCATCTCTGCCTAGTCATTTCTGGGTCATAAGTCCTTACGAGGTCATGTAGTCACTTGGACATGACCATGTGATCTCTGCACATAGGCCTGTATGTGCAGGTGCGTCCTGGCCTTTATAAGGCAGCACCATGCTCCCCTGGTTTCTTTCTCGCACATCTTTCCACAGGCCTGATCACATCTATCCCTTTCTCTTTGTCTTGATAAAACTCTTGTTAGTGGATTCTGTCGTGTGTTGTGACTTTTCCTTTGGGGCAATTGTGCTATAAAAATTAACATCTATAATCTGTTGAAACACTGAAAGTGGACAAGATTTAGCACACCTGTTATGGTTGGACTTTAAAATGTGCCCTACAAATTCATGTATTCAATGTTTAGCCCCAACTAATGATGCTCTTTGGGAAGGTTACAGAAACTTTAAGAGGTAAAACCTAGCTGTAAGAAATAGGTCACAGGGGAATCCTGGGGATATCTTGTACCTGCCCCCTTCCTATGTCCTTCTCTTTGTGTTCTGGCCACCATTACTTCCTTGGTGTGATTGACAGAACCTTCCAAAACCATGAACCAAAATAAATCTTTTCTCCTTTGAGCTAACCTGCCAATGTATTCTGTCACTATCACCTACCCTATTACATCATAGCTTGATGATTTAACACACTGTGGGTATTAGTTATTTCTCTTCGTGATATCGCACATGCCTGGGAGCTGCCACTGGGTTCTGTTACCAAACATCAACAGGGAGGATCAAATAGTATATGGCTAGCCTAAAAGAATCAAATTTAAAATTTGAAGTATAGTTTTTACTGAATTTGTATCACTTTCACACAAGTGTAAAGTAAATAAAAGTCAAATCAGCTTAACTTGGGGACCATCTTTGTAATGAAAACCCACCCATTTAACCTCAACAACTTCCAGCTTATGGCCAGTCTTATTTCATTTATCCCCCTGTTTCTCTCATCATACTTTTTGTTCTTATTTGTTTGGTTTTTATATAGGGGCTTGTTACATAGCCTAAGTGGGTCTCTACCTTGCAGCAATCTTTCTGCCTCTGCTTCCAAAAGGCTGAGATGACAGGAATGACACTGAAACATACCTTTCTTACTAAGATCAATAGCAGCTTCTAAAGCACTTCTAATTCCCCTTTCGGCAAAACTGGAACGACCCATCGAGGCCTAGGAATTTACAAAATAAAGAGGCTTACTGGTTATGCACTAAATAAAAGAGGTACTATAGTCAGTTACTAATTACAATTATTTATTTTCACTATGAAAACATTAAGTAGGCCGGGTGGTGGGGGCTCATGCCTTGAATCCCAGAACTCAGGAGGCAGAGGCAGGTGGATCTCTGTGAGTTCGAGGCCAGCCTGGTCTACAAAGCAAATTTCAGGATAGGCTCCAAAGTTATACAGAGAAAACCTGTCTCAGAAAAAAACAAAAACCAAAAAACATTAAGTATTAACTAAAATAACATTAAATATTAAAACAGTGGGGCTGGTTGAATCATTTTTTACAATTAAGCATCATTTGTTGTCTCTACAAGCAGAATTTTAAAAAATATAAAAGAAACTGCTATAATAAAGTATCAATTAGGCATCACAAAGGCCTATTATTAAATCTTCACAGGCAAAGGCTTTCAGATCAGGTTAGAAAAGGCATGCCTTGAAATTCTTCACAAAGAACAAAAACTTCAGGAGGCCAAGACTGATTTATGCCTTATAATCCATCAACTTTTTCTAAAGATGTGCAGAATCCACAGGTGACTCTCCCTTAAACAAGGATGCAGTGTTCTCTCCAGTTTCAGTGCTGACCCAAACATCTGGCCATCTATCCTTTTCATAGGCCTTCTCAATCATCACCATTTAATTCACCCGTTGTTCCCCAGAAGAGTCAACCTTCTAGCCAACCACTGAAATCTCTCCTAAGAGCTGATAAAATTCCCAACCACTCTTGCCCCTTTACTTAATAAAAGTACTTCATTAATAACCTATTAGAAACAAATAACTATCATCATTTATTTACAAATGTCCTTTGCATTTTTCTTCCATAAAGAATTGCTTTTATGCAACCTAGTATCTAACCTGCATATTTTACCAACCACCAGACAAAACTGAAATGTAACAATGCAGCTTTCTATTATGTCATCTCTGCTGTTAAGAACAATCAAGGACTTTATAAATATCCTTAACATTGATTTGACAATAATTCATTGCATGCAATTATTACAAGCTGCTACTACAAGCATGTATATTTCTCTTAAATGTTCCCTTTAAAATGAGTCAATTGAGAGAATATTTCAAACAAGTAAAACAAGTTATAAAATTATAGTAAGGTTTTATATTTATAGAAAAACTCAATACATACATAATAGTAAACACAAATATGAAAAAATGTACTGATTTATGTTAAGAGAAATTTTTGGTTGAGATATATGGGGGGTGAAGGGGCTAGATAAACTTTATTTACTATATATTACACAACATAGTTAGGTGCATACTTATTACTAAGAAATTCAGATTTTTGTTTGTATGTTTTTTCCAGATAGGGTCTTACTATGTGCGGCTCTGGCTGTCCTAGAACTTACTATGAAGACCAGGTTAGCCCTGAACTCACAGAGATCTGCCTGCCTCTGCCTCCCAAGTGCTGAGATTAATTATGTGAGCCACTATGCCCAGCTCAGTTTTTTTTAATGCAAAGGATTTTTATTTCTCCATATATGTATTTAACAGTTTTGACTTTTATTAAGTAAAAATACAACAAAAAGGCAAAATGCTTGTATTTTTATTATTCTTTTTAAAATGCTCTTGGGCTGGAGAGATGGCTCAGAAGTTAAGAGCACTGACTGCTCTTCCAGAGGTCCTGAGTTCAATTCCCAGCAACCACATGGTGGCTCACAACCATCTGTAATGAGATCTGGTGCCCTCTTCTGCCCTGCAGTCATACATGCTGTTACATAATAAATAAATAAATCTTTTAAAAAATTAAAAATAAATAAATAAAAAATATAAATAAAAATGCTCTCATTTTTAATCAATTAATTCGTGTGTATGAGTGTTAGGTCTGCATGTGTGATTGGTGCCTTTAGAGGCCAGAAGAGCCTGGACTCCCTGGGTCTGGAATAATAGACGACAGCTATGAGCTGCCATGTGGGTGCCAGCAATAGAATCAAAGTTTTCTGGAAAAGCAGCAAGTGCTCTTCATGGCTGAGCCATTGCTCCAGTGCCCACTACTCTTTCTGAGAGGCCCTTGTTGAACTCACACTACCCAGTGAGGACTACGCTCAGATAGGGGTTTTTTGTTGTTGTTTGTTTTTAATATGCTCTTATGTTTCTTTACATCCTTTCCTTACCCTGAAGAATATCTTAAAAGTGTCATTCTCTTGAGTCAGCATGAAGGGCATTCTCTGAGAAACTCCTTATGACCTGGTTTGATTCAGGGCTACACTAAAGTTATTAAAGTTAGTCAAGAACCAACATGCCCACTGAAAAGAAGCTTCATTAACTCTTTTTTGTTTGTTTGTTTGGTTTTTGTTTTTTGGTTTTTTTTGGGGGGGGTTGTTTTTGTTTTTGTTTTTCCTTTTATTTTACAATACCATTCAGTTCTACATATCAGCCACAGATTCCCTTGTTCTTCCCCCTCCTGCCTCCCTCCCCTTCCCCCCAGCACACCCCCCATTCCCACCTCCTCTAGGGCAAAGCCTCCCTCGAGGACTGAGATCAACCTGGTAGACTCAGTCCAGGCAGGTCCAGTCCCCTCCTCCCAGACTGAGCCAAGCGTCCCTACATAAGCCCCAGGTTTCAAACAGCCAACTCATGCAATGAGCACAGGACCCGGTACCACTGTCTAGATGCCTCCCAAACAGATCAAGCCAATCAACTGTCTCACCCATTCAGAGGGCCTGATCCAGTTGGGGGCCCCTCAGCCTTTGGTTCATAGTTCATGTGTTTCCATTCGTTTGGCTATTTGTCTCTGTGCTTTATCCAACCTTGGTTTCAACAATTTTCGCTCATATAAACCCTCCTATTTCTCACTAATTAGACTCCCGGAGCTCCACCTGAGGCCTAACCATGGATCTATATGCATCCAGATCCCTCAGTCGTTGGATGGAGTTTCTAGCACCACTATTAGGGCATTTGGCTATCCCATCACCAGAGTAGGTCAGTTCGGGCTGTCTCTCGACCTTTGCCAGCAGTCTATTGTGGAGGTATCTTTGTGGATTTCTGTGGGCCTCTCTAGCACTTTGTTTCTTCCTTTTCTCATGTGGTTTTCATTTACCATGGTCTCTTATTCCTTGTTCTCCCTCTCTGTTCTTGATCCAGCTGGGATCTCCCGCTCCCACAGGCTCTCTTTCTCTTGGCCCTTGCCCTTCATAACTCCCACTCATGTCCAGGCTGTTCATATAGATCTCATCCATTTCTCCGTCACTGGGTGATCCCCATGTCTTTCTTGGGGTCCTGTTTTCCAGGTAGCCTCCCTGGTGATGTGAGTAGCAGTCCAGTCATCTTTGTTCCACATCTAGTATCCTCCTATGAGTGAGTACATACCATATTTGTCTTTCTGAGTCTGGGTTACCTCACTCAGGATGATTTTTTTCTAGATCCATCCGTTTGCCTGAAAAACTCATGATGTCATTGTTTTTTTTCTGCTGAGTAGTATTCCATTGTGTATATGTGCCACATATATATTCTTCAGTTGAAGGGCATCTAGGTTGTTTCCAGGTTTTGGCTATTACAAACAATGCTGATATGAACATAGCTGCATTCCTTGGGTATATGCCCAAGAGTGGTATAACTGGATCTTGGGGGGAGATTGATTCCCAATTTTCTAAGAAAGCACCATAATGATTTCCAAAGTGGTTGTACAAGCTTGCATTCCCACCAGCAGTGAAGGAGAGTTCCCCTAGTTCCACATCCTCTCCAGCATAGGGTGTCTTCAGTGTTTTTGATCTTAGTCATTCTGACAGGCGTAAGGTGGTATCTCAGAGTTGTTTTGATTTGCATTTCCCTGATGATTAGGGATGTTGAGCAATTCCTTAAATGTCTTTCAGCCATTTGAGTTTCCTCTGTTGAGAATTCTCTATTTAGATCTATAGCCCATTTCTTAATTGGACTGTTGGGCATTTTGATGTCTAATTTCTTGAGTTCCTTATATATTCTGGATATCAGTCCTCTGTCAGATGTGTGGTAGGTAAAGACCTTTACCCATTCTGTAGGCTGTTGCTTTGCCTTGTTAACCATATCCTTTGCTCTACAAAAGCTTCTCAGTTTCAAGAGGTCCCATTGATTGATTGTTTCTCTCAGTGTCTGTGCTACTGGTGTTATATTTAGGAAGTGATCTCCTATGCCAATGCTTTCAAGACTACTTCCTACTTTCTCTTCTAGCAGGTTCAGAGTAGCTAGATTTATGTTGAGGTCCTTGATCCACTTGTGCCCTGCCTGCAGGGCTTCAACGGGTTCTCAACCACCCTAAGGAGGGAATGTAGGGACAGGAGATACAAAGGAAAGACACCAAGTCTAGATTCTGATCAAGGTGCCACTTTATTTCTCTTCCACAATGGTTTATATAGTTCCGCAGGGTGGGGGGAGCAAGAAGCTGTCATCTGCATAAGGTGGGGCAAGCTAACAGGATGTTTGTGTAGGATGTTTACAGGGTGAGAGGGTCAAGGGCTCTGACTCAATGTCCTGTTGCTAGGCAACCTGACTGTAAGATGATCTAGTTCCCTGTCTTATTGGGGGTCTGTATTTTTCCACTAACTAGAGATTCTGTCTTTGTCCCTGACATCTCCCCCTTCTTAGTAATAATCTAAGGGCCAACATAAACCAGGTTCGAATGGTCTAAAAGGAGGACTCTGAAAGAAGCTTTACATGGAGGATTACAGAGGCCCTATCCCTCTAAAGGTTGTGAAAAGGTCCAAGAGGGAATGTTTCTCCAGACTCAAGCACTACAGACGTCCCCATAGTGCGGGAATCAATGAACTATGCAGTTTTTTGAGGGAGTGGAAATGGGTAAGTGCAAGGCTGCTACTGCACATCCGCTATGCAACAGGACATATAATCCAGGCTCTTGGGATTTGGGGGTACCATGGTCCCCAGCCTGTGCAGTCCCAGCTGCACTCCAATCATGCCTCAAGTGAGGCCTTTTCCCACACACAGGTGCAGCCTCCCCCGAGTGAAGGGGTCTGTGTGGGGCATCTCTCATCAGGGGAAATTTCAACCCTGGAGTCCTGCATATCAAAGCAGCGGTAATGAACCTGGATCTGCCTGGCTGGCAGGTCTGTTATTTGGCTTCGGATGAACTGAGTGAGCCAGGAAAGTGCCCAAAGGCAAGGACCAGGAGCAGGCCTACAAACAGGTCCTAGGAGGGAGGAAAGAAGGGTCGTTAGCCGAAGGGGAGTTTGAAAACTAACTCTAGAACCACCCAAGCTCTTATTCTCCTTTTCTTTTTCTCTTTTTCTAGTCCTTTTTTAACCTTTACTATACTATCTCTGACTACCCCGGTGTGGTCTGTAAAGAAGCAACATTCCTCCTAGAGCACAGTGCAAAGGCCACCCTGTTGTAAAAAGAGGAGATCCAGGCCTCTCCCGTTCTATAAAACTATCTTAGCTAGGGGGGAAAGGGATGACTTGAGGGCAGAAATTCCCTGTTCAAATTGGGCAATATCCTCATCTATGGACAGGTGAAGCTCAGAGTAATGTTGGTTGAACAGGACCAGAGAGGCAATTTCTGTGCCTGTTTCCACTGCTCCAACCCCCAGAAGGACTGCTAAAGTGATGGCAGTAACAGGCTCCTGTCAAGGCAGTCATCTCAGGATGGCTTCTCTTCCTAGAGATCTAGGAATTGATCTGAGGAATAATAGGTTAGTCTAGGTGGAAGGGACCTAAGTGTCCTGAGTGGCATCTCTGGTGCTACCCTGTTTGCTGTGCTACCTGCCAGCCACAGGCTGTGTCAAGCTGGCCCAACATGGCTATGACCACCTGTGACACCAAGGCCAGCAAGTCCAACAAGCCTTTCTGACACTTTGGATGAAAGTTCAGCACTGTCCTTGGAAACATGACCCCTGCTATCAGACTGGATTTGTGACAAGCAGTGTCCCTGTTCAGCCCAGAACGTGATTGACTATGGGACTTGTATACTGTGTGAAAGGTCTCAAACACAGTTTACTGTAAAGTTCCTCTGTCCCCCCACAGGAACTCTGAGCAGAGTGATAACAGAGCTAAAGGGCTGGTGGGGGTTGCTGTGAATGAGGACAATAGCCTGGATTGTTTGACGGAGGGACAGCATTTGAAACAGAAGTTTCCTCAGGAGAGGGGCTATCTCTCCTGGGCAGATCAGGTATATTTACAGCTCTAATCAGGCCTTCCGGCAATCATCTGGGAGCAGAGTGTATCTCTTTTATGGCACCATTAACAGGATTTAGTCTTTCTGTGATGATCAGCAATGGTGTTAATGCTGAATGTTCTCCCACCTCACATCATGAGAATCAGAAGGCTACTGTCCCCCAGACTCCTCCTCCCCCTGTCGGTCCCTCTCCCCATGAATGAAGGAGCCAGCAGGTGCCAAGGTGGAAAGGCTCTCCCCTCCCCCCTCCACAGTCCCACAAGCTCACCTCCCCCCAGTGCCATTAGGACCCGACCCTCCACAACAGCAAGCATCCCGCCCCATCAGCACCCCAGTCCCGGGAACCAGTCTCCAAGGCCGGCTCCATCCCCCATAAAGACAAACCATCACCAACATCTCTTACATTTTGAGATCCTCTATCATTACCCCCTCCAGACCAGCCTTACTCTGTTGGAGCAGAAACAGGATCTTAGAGACGGCCCCATCCTGCATACCAGGCGACTGTCTATCCAGAGACAAAATGTCCCCTGTCCCCTCTAGCCACCCAGGGGACTCATGGTTGCCTCGGCAAATCTGGAAAGCACTAGTAGCTACCCCAAGCCCTAGTTCCAGACAGGCAGGGTTTGTGTTTTCAAAGGCCAAGTGTTTAACGAAGGTACTTTTGTTTTTGTCCTGCCCGAACAGTCTCTTGGCTGGAGGAAATTTTGCCTGTGCTGTATTTGCATCATAGGGAGAGTTGAGACGTTTCTTTAGCATCCAAGTTTTTGAGGACGGCTGTTCAAGTGAAGTAGTGGGAGTGGAGAGGGAACAAAGAAATCCGTAACTAGTTGTTATCAATTAATTGAGATAACTCACTACCTTCGGACCAGCCCTCTAGGAAAGCCTCCTCGGCAGGGTCTAGAGGGAAGCTAGATTTATGTTGAGGTCTTTGATCCACTTGGACTTAAGTTTTGTGCACGGCAACAGATATGGATCTATTTGCAGCCTTCTACAGGTTGATATCCAGTTATGCCAGCACCATTTGTTGAAGATGCTTTCTTTTTTCCATTGTACACTCTTAGCTTCTTTGTCAAAATTATATCTTCATAGGTGTGCGGATTAATGTCAGGGTCTTCAATTCGATTCCATTGGTCCACATGTCGGTTTTTATGCCAATACCAAGCTGTTTTTATTACTGTAGCTCTATAGTAGAGCTTTAAGTCAGGGATCGTGATGCCTCCAGAGGTTGTTTTATTGTACAGGATTCTTTTGGCTATCCTGGGTTTTTTGTTTTTCCATATGAAGTTGAGTATTATTCTTTCCAGGTCTGTGTCTTCTTGTGTTGGTATTTTGATGGGGATTGCATTGAATCTGCAGATTGCTTTTGGTAAAATTGCCAGTTTGTAGCGGTAACGCCCGCATTACCGATAACCGTTTACCATGTCCGAGCGAAGGGCTGCGGATTAAAAAATAGAGACAAGAGACAGCGGGTCATCCGTACGATTGGATGTCGAATGCCGTTTATTGAAAGAGGGAAGAAACCTTAAATACGTACAGGCTTACAGCACAAATGGAGGAACCCCCGGAGGGCAGAAGTTCGCTGTCAATGGTCCACATTCCAGACCCAATGTTCTACATTCTTGCATCTAAGTAGTTAACACCCAAAATGCAGGATACACAACAAGGAACTTCCCTTAAGCATTCAGAAGGGTGGATACCGGCAGGGAATCTGAATAGGGAGGACATCTGATCAAGGGATCAAGGTCAAGCAAGCAAGGCCGCAGCCACTCCCAGTCGGGGGCCAGGGCCCATGGCGCCCATACCAGTTTTACTATGTTAGTTCTGCCTATCCATGAGCATGGGAGATCTTTCCATTTTCTGACATCTTCTTCATTTTCTTTTTTTTCTTTTTTAAGGGAGTTAAAGTTCTTGTCATATAGGTCCTTCATTGCTTGGTTAGTGTTACCCCAAGGTATTTTATGTCATTTGTGGCTATTGTAAAAGGTGATGTATCTCTGATTTCCTTCTCAGATTCTTTGTCCATTGTATATAGGAGGGCTACTGATTTTTTTGAGTTGATCTTGTATCCTGCTATGTTGCTGAAGGTGTTTATAAGCTGTATCAGTTCCTTGTTGGAATCTTTGGGGTCACTCAAGTATAATATCATGTCATCTGCAAATAGGGAAAGCTTGACTTCTTCCTTTCCAATTTGTATCCCCTTAATCTCCTTATGTTGTCTTATTGTTCTGGCTAGAACTTCAAGTACTATATTGAATAAGCATGGGGAGAGCAGACAGTCTTGCTGTTGGGAGCCAAAAAATGGATGACTGCGCTCTGGCCTTTCTTGCTTGGATGATGTCCTCGCTCGGGCTCGCAATGCCTCTCTGGAAGGCAAGAAAAAAAATGGATCACCTTCTGTTCCTCGGAATGGCCAGCCTTTGGAGTCGGCTGGCTGGTGGACAGGACTTTTAACGTTGATTGATGTGATTTCACAGGTGCCTGGGTGAAGCTGTTCCTCACTGCTTTGCTAGCCCCAGCAACACTGGGGCTCCAATCCCCACCTCTTCCTTCTCAAACTCCCCTTACTCCCCTTGTCCCTTCAGCCCTGGCTGCCCTCTGACCATTCCCCGTTTCCCCCCTTTACCCTCTTAAGGAAATCAAGCGTTAAAAAAAAATCCCGGTCCTTCCAGAGACTAAAGATGGAATCACCCCCTCATGCAGATCCTCCTGCCGGTGTAGAAAAATAAAAAATAAAAAAATCCTCCAAAACGGCTCTGGACACTGGCTAGGCAGCCTGTGAGCAACAGAGCAGAGTGGAGCTGGCAGGAGTCAGCTGGAGCCTTAAGGAGCTCAGAATGTGGGGGCTGGTGGAGAACTAACTGCCCTTCCAGGATCACAGCTAACAGGTCTGTGGGCCCTGCCGGGGCATGGAATCTCCCATGCTGTTGGGTGGGACTCCCAAGACCTGCCCTGGGAGCTAAAACCTGATCAGGATCTGGCTCCAAGAATGGAATGTCACTCCCTATATGAGGTTAACCAACAGTTTCTTGTCTGAGGTATAGTACTGATGCAAATTTAGATTTATAGATTACTGAGGAAAATCACAAGAAAGACTTTGATATAAAAGGTTATAAAAGGTCAGTAAACTGTTATGGTTTCTTATACCTGCAAATACTGAATTTGAAAGTTAATTCTGGTTGGTTTTCATCTTAAAAATGGCTAATGATTCTGCAAACTGCTTATGTATGTATATGAACAGGTATGTGACTTGGAAATGTAAGCAAGCTTTAACTGTATGCATGTATATATGTAACTTGGATCCAACTGTGTGTATGTGTGCAAGTAATCATTGCTTTAAAAAATATATATGTAACACCTAAGTACTTATGTCTTTACCAAATGTTCAACAAGTTTCTAAAAATTTAAATAGATAAGAACATATGTTTATATTAAAGCTACACATCAATGCTTTTATACACATAAATATACCTTGCTCTGACAGCTAAACTTTGTAATTTAAGATTTACCCATGTAAAATAATAATGATTTTAAAGACATAAAAGGATCATAGAAAACAGCTGAGGTTTACAAATATATGACAGGACTAAAGTTTCAAAAAGAGCCTGATAGACTTTGGCAGTTCTAAAAATTGCCAATGTCAGATGATGATCACCAAAAGCACCAGCCATAATAAAATAGAGCAGAAGGGCTATGTATGTGCTGCCAAAGGTAGGGTCAAAGAAATCATCCAAGCCTCTGAATGAAAGAACCAAAAAGATTGTAAATAAGTCCCAGATATTAAACTTTGGGATTGTTTGTACTCTGGAGCTTGGTTTTACTTTATGCCATGTTTTCTCCCCCTTAAAGTACATTTGTAAAATCTTAATCTCTCAGAAACAGTTTTTTATAGTTAAAAACCAATGACTTAAAAATGTTTCTCCTTACCCAAGGTACATTCAGGCTTAAAAATGCTGTCTAGCCTCCTTGTATTTGCTAAGTTTGTTAAACTTAAGTTATTTGGATAAGCTGATACATATATATGTCTTATATTGATATTTTGTTTTGGCTTCTTTACTGAACCTGTATTTGATGCTAAAAGAACTTCAACTTAAAAGCATTGTTTTTAATAGTCAGTCAAGTTTCGAAACGAGTAATCAAGTTTCTTTTTAATTATAGTCAGGGTATGTTTTCAGGGTTGAGCTTGAAACAAATAGTTAGAAACAGAGTTTGTCTATTCAGACACCTGGACAGCCCTCATACTTCAGAGATCTGCAGAATATTGCATTTAAATGTTAATCTAAAAGTTCATTATATCAGACAGGCTTCCAGATCCTAGCAGGACCCAAGGTCTCTGAAAAAGATTACATATGAGGCACCACAACGTCTCTGCCTGGATTATGACAACGCTGACCATAGGGCAAGATGCCCCAGTGCAACGCCTGCCGCCAGGACCTAGCCCAGACTGTGGACAAACAGTAGGACACTGTTGAGGTCAGTCTTCCGTGTCCCTATTCCACAGGAAAAATACTCTGCTGTATGGGCCTGATGGCGGAAGAAGATTGATGCTGTTCTGACTGGCGCCTCCAACGCTATTGAGACCTGGGTAGGGATTAATCCCTGTAATTTATAGGATTGTATGCTTCTTGGTCTGCACTCAGATATAGTTTATCCTTCTCAGATCTCTGACAGTACTGATGGCTAGGCTAGCTCTAACTTTGTCAGCATGGCAGCATCAGACAACCAGATCCTTCTGCAAGGCCATAGCTAGCTTGTCAGCTCACTTTAAAAGAAAAAATTCTAAGATAAAAAAAAAGTTTAAATAAATCATAAAAGTTCAGATATGAGTATAAAATGAGATATGTTTCAGATTACTCTCCTGTTCTATGGTTCAGAGCTTAACATTTAAGAGTCCTGATAAGCTGATAGAGCAATGACCACTTACTGTTCAGTCACAAGCTCAACATTTTGGATTTGTTTTAGATGTCATCTAGATATGTCTAAATGTGAACCTAAAAATGCTTCTCACCAGGCCAAAAATCTCTGTACAACTTATACCTGGCTTTCTGGACAGAAGAAAAATGCCCAAATCTGTAGTTCTTGTTGGGACTCAAAGGTATAAGTCCACTTCTGCTGTTTTACAGATACCCATTACCTGCTTTGTCTACAATATGGATTTCAATACAGATTGGTAATACTAATGTATCTAAAACTTTTATGTCATTTTATAAGTAGGCCTCAAAGGATCAAAAGAATCATAAAAACCTAGACCCACTTCACAGAGGTCGAAAGGACCCCAGATAAGTATTCCTAAAGATGGTATTTTTCCTCTCTCCTGGTCTTGGGACTACTGCTTTTCCCATTACTAAGGGTTCCAAATAAGTTCATAAAATTTAACTTCTGTTCCTAGTTTAAATCTGTCTCAACAGATTTCTACTTGGCTGGCAGACACTTCCAAGTTTCAGTTGCTGGCTCCACTGCTCCAGACGACTGTGGGCTCCGGACATGCTAAAGGCTAACGTGGACCAGCCCAGCTAACATGATTCTTCTCTGTCCCTATGGGGTCAGGCAGCTACATGCTACTGACAAATGCCCCCTGCCCAGTCTTTGACCAGCTTTTCAGCCTTTTGGGGGAGGGGCCCTGATAACAGCGCCCCAATGCCAGCTTGAAGCAGTTCCAGAAGAGAATACATCGTCCCAATTCCTTGTTCAAAAGAGGCTGAAATGCTGGGTCAAAAGAAAACTCCCTGGCATAGAGACAAGATGGCTAATTATACATGGACTATGCATGGCCATTACAGGCCATGAGTTACTAAAATAGGCCATGAGTTACCAAATGTAATACCATAATTTTAAGATTAAAATTTGCCAATGAAAATGGGGGAATGAAAGACCCTAGCCTTTCAGGCTTACACCCCCAAGCCTCAGGAAAAGAGAAACTTCAAGCACCAGGAAATGAGAAACTAAAATTCGAGTTCCAAGAGCAACCTGACTTAGCCATTGTTCAATCTCCTCTGCAACCATATAACAATGTAAAAAGATTTCTGTTAAGAGATGTGCTCAACTGTGACTGGGATAGTTGCAGATGTTCCAGGAAGGACCATTATGATCTTTGTGTAAACTCCACTCCTGCCCTGATACCCCCCTTGAGGTTTCAGGAAGAATGTACCTGTTGATGTAACTGTACCCCCTCTGTGATCACTTTGTACCCAGACCTCCCCCAACCCTACACCAAGCACCTTGACTACCATTGTAGACTCCAGTAACAGCACTCTCCTTACCCCTTTTGGGGGAACAGGAGATAGATTGTTTGATTTGGTCCAGGGAGCCTATCTGGCCCTAAATGCCACAAATCCAGACCAAACCTTGGTTTGCTGGCTCTGCCTTACCTCCAGTCCCCCTTATTATGAAGGAATCGCCTTTCAGTATGCTGCCAGTAACCTCACTTCCCAGAGCAATAGGTGTCAAACTAGGCCACATAAGCTAACACTCCCTGAGGTCTCCGGACAAGGTTCCTGTTTGGGCAAGGTCCCATCGACCCATAGCCTCCTCTGTAACCAAACACTGACACCCTATAAAGGGAGCTATTATCTCAAGGCACCCAATGGGTCCTACTGGGCCTGCAACACAGGATTGACCCCTTGTGTGTCTGCTCAGATATTTAATGATTCCCATGAATTTTGTGTGATGGTCCAGCTATGGCCTCATGTCATCTATCATGAAGAGAGCTCAGTGATGGAATTCTTTGAGCAGAGGGACAGATACACTCGAGAACCTGTGTCTATGACTATTGCCCTCTTGCTAGGTATTGGGGGCATTGCTGCAGGAATTGGTACAGAAACTGCTGCCCTCGTACAAAGCAACCACCTTATGCAGTTACAAATAGCTATGACTACTGACCTAGAGGCCATAGAGAGATCCATTTCTGCTCTTGAGAAATCTTTAAGCTCACTCTCAGAGGTTGTGTTACAAAACAGAAGAGGTCTGGATTTGCTATTTTTAAAGGAGGGAGGCTTGTGCATAGCCTTAAAGGGGGAATGCTGCTTTTACGCAGATCACACTGGGATAGTCAGAGAATCAATGGATAAACTAAGAGAAAATTGGCCCAAAGAAAACGTGATTTTGAAAATCAAAACAATTGGTTTGAGGGCTGGCTAAAAGAATCCCCTTGGCTTTCTACCCTGATTCCCACCCTTCTGGCCCCCCTGATTATTTTCCTTCTCCTCCTCACCTTTGGTCCTTGGGCTTTTCAACAGCTAACACAATTCATAAAAAAGCAGATTGATTCAGCTCTATAAAAAACTGTCTCAGTACATTACCATCGTTTAGAAACTCGAGATCAAACTATCGAAACAGGTGAAAGTCTCAGGTTCAGCGTCCTACGACCCTAAAAATCCCCTATAACTAAAGGCTAGAGGGTACTCAATGACGGGATTAGTATGGGGCCTGTGCTGGGGGCACAACATACAGAGGTCATCGAGACCGCTCAACATGGCACGTTGCCAGACACAGGATGCACTCCATATAGCCTAAGACAGGGGCCCTCTCAAGTTATGACCAAAGCCCACTTTGGTCATTTAAAGACAGAAGGGGGAATTGTTGGGAGCCAAAAAATGGATGACTGCGCTCTGGCCTTTCTTGCTTGGATGATCTGACTTAACTACACCCTTGACAACTGTTACTAAGTTACCAAAAACAATAACTCCTGGAAAAACCACAAAATGTACCTTTAGATTAATATACTTTTAGAATAACTTCCTTGAACATGTTCAGGTTGGTCAGTTGCACAAGCTTTGGACCAAAGAGACCTTGTGATCCTATTCTTCAGAAGAGACCTCACCTGGACCCTATTCTATTCTTCAGAAACTTTCCATGCCCCTCCCTTCCCCTATTAATTTCTCCTATACACCAGCATATATAAACCCGCTTCCCCTTGCAATAAACAAGACCTTGATGCAACTCAGACTGACTCTGTTTTCTTTACGGGCTTGGTCTCCTTTCTCTTTCACCCCCATTGGTCTTTCAGGAGGTGCCTCCTCGAGTCACACCTAATAACCTGGCCTGCTGGATGGGTCACCTTGCCTCGTTCCTGATTTTAATGGAATTGCTTTGAGTTTCTCTCCATTTAATTTGATGTTGGCTGTTGGCTTACTATAAATTGCCTTTATTATGTTTAGGTATGTTCCTTGTATTCCTGATAGCTCCAAGACCTTTATCATG